>NC_133649.1:271141658-271441658 GCF_009905375.1 Apium graveolens
TATAATATCATTAATTTATATATTAATAATAATAATTAACCAATTACCATTCAATTAAAATATCAATTATCAATTAGCCTTTTCAATAATGTACGCACTATGAAAAATACAAATAATATTTTTTTTTCAATTAAATCACTTTACCCTTTTATTAATTGCAACTAAATATCTCCTCTACCAAAAAAAAATCACGGAGGAATTTATTTGATAAGATAATATAATGATATTATAATTATCAATAACCAATCAATTTACTTATTGAGCTAAAACACGTTACTTTTTGTATTTGTTATAATCAAATCACCCCTAATTTTCCAAAAATAACAGGCACAATATCATACTTAGTAATAGCCAACCAATTATTTTTTTAAACTAAAACACACTACAAATTCATATAATAGTTATTATACCAATCAATTAGCTTTTTCAGTTAAAATGCACTACGAATTCAAATCAAATTAATAATATGATTCTAAAAAATTCAACTCAAATTAAATAAAAAAATTATAAAATATTAAGTAAGTTTGTACATCGCATACCATCCATTTAACGCACCAAATAAAATAAAATTTTATCTGTAATCTATCTATCTATATTTTATTATAATGAACAAAATATTTAAAGTTTGGTAGACGGCGGTACTCGCTAAATTTACTTAATCGTCCATTTACTTAATTGCCCTAATTAAATAATATAATATTAAACTAATTCATATTGGAATCGACTTACACTTCTTCTTCTATTTGAAATTGACTTCTACTGATTAATTAAAACAAATATTATTGAACAAAATCTCTTAAAACTTCTACCAGTTATACTAATTCTCGGACATCAATTGTTACAGATGCCTGTCTATCTATCTATCTATGTCTGTATTTATCAATCGATCTATCTATCTAAATTTATTCTATTATATTAAAAATGAAATTGCAAAATTTATCTATCTATTATGTTTATCTATGGATCTATCTATATTTATCCTATTATATGAAAAACAAAATTTTTAAATTTTTTTTGTTAGTTATCTGGTCACCCGTATTCTATTTAGTCTAAATTTATAATTATATTCAACTAAAAACAGCCTCATTAATATATTAATATTTATAAATAATTACGCAAAATTCAAATAGAATTATAATTTATACACACCATTCATCCTGATTAAAACAAAATATACAATTGATTCGGACTAAAATAAAAGAAAAATAAAAAAAATCAATTATATTAAAGAAGAAATGTTGAAAATTGTATAATGGCGTCGGGTCAAAACAAAGTTATATATACGATTCAACACGGTAAAAAAAATACTATTCCCTCCATCCCTCCAGGTTCTTTACATTGGGGATGGGGATCGGAACACATTTTAAGGCTCGCGTAAAGTATGGTTCTTAAATAATTTTAAATATTTTTTTTCAGGTATATAAAAATATTATGTTTAAATTTTTATATAGAAAAAAAAATTAAAAGTAAATCTTAGAACAATACTATATAATAGTCTTAAAATACTTGCCAAACATAAGGAAAAAGTATGTAAATAAATGAGTGAGACGAATGAAGTATTGAACCAATCTAAAAAAAACTAAAATCCATAGATAATTCGTTGTTAGGTATAATGACACCAGGATAAAATAAAATAGCATACACTATACATTCGGGTTTAAAAAATTATGATAAATATTCATGCTAAAAAAAAATACTTATATGAATTTGTTGTATCCCACTAAGGCAATATAATAAATACAACTAACACAGCTTGAAAAACATATCACTGAATCGGGCTAAAAAAAACTAAAATTTGAAAGATAATTTCTTGGTCGTTATAAAGAAATTGAGTTAAAACAAAATAATACATATTACTCATTAGGGAAAAAACAAAGTAATATTTAACGCGAGCTTAAATAAAAATTAAAAACAAACTAAATATTATTACTTGGATTCGGTTAATACAAAATTTTAAAAATTTTGTTGGTATTCCGTTGGTCATCCCTGCTATTTTGGCAACTCTAAATTTATAATTATGTTAAACTTAAAACACTCTCATTAATAGATTAATATTAACAACATAATTACGTAAATACAAATAAATTTATTATTTATACTTTATTCATCCGAGTTTAAATAAAATTATGATATTGTTCCAGGTTAAAATAAAATTAAACTAAATATAGTTAATTATATTATAGAAGAAATATTTAAAATTTATATAATGGCCTAGAGCCAAAATAAAATATTACATTCTATTCAACCAGGTAAAACAAACTATATTATTCAACCGGTCTAAAACAAAATTAAAAAATAAGTTAAATTTGTTGGTAGGCATAATCGCCCCGGGATAAATGAAAATAACATACATTGTTCATCCGAGCTTAAATAATATTATATTACTTATCGAGCTAAAATAAAATAATAAATATTAATGACACGCTTAGTTAGATTTATCGAGCTAAAATTAAAAAAAAGCTAAATACACTTAGCTGGATTTGCTTTATCAGGATAAAACAAAAAAATAAATACTTGACGCGCTTAGAAAATTAGACCATTGAATCTGGTTAGAACAAAACAAAAACTTGAAAGATAATTCGTTGGTCGATATAATGACATCTAGTTATAAGAAAATAATATATACTACTTATATGGGCTAAAAGAAAATAATTTTAAACTCGGGGTAAAGTAATTTATAACAAAATAAATTTAATCACTTGAATTCGATTGATATAACGGGTTGACATAATAACGGTTTCTTCTATATCTATATTATCCAAATTACTTTAAATTACAATATTATAATTTAAACACATGAACTATTTACTTGGATGTGGTTTATATTTTTTAGAATCTATTTAGATGGACCAATTAATGAACTTATTTATTTAAAACCTAATTTAAATGGTTCTAATTATTTTAAAAAATTATTTACCTGTTTTCACATGCCTAATGATAGTAAATAGGTATTTTATTGAAAGATATATTTAGTTATATTTATTCAGGCATAAAAAATGGGGTTTTTTCAAAAATACCAAGTTACAGAAAGTATTTTCAAAAAATATATTGCAATATGAAGCAACATAAAATTCAACATTTACAACCTCATATGCAACTTCGAGCAAGCCCGTCTGCAATCTCATATGCAACTTTTACTTTATTTTTGAAAATAAGTTTAAAAACACTGGTATTTTTGATAAATTTCCTAAAACTTAATTTATAAAATATTAAAATATAAATAATATAATTATAGTTATTTAAAACAACCGTGTATCGCACGGGTTGCTAGGCTAGTTATATTATAATAGACAAAACATTAAAAGTTTGTTACACTACCAGTTTTTTTGATACACCTAATTAGGGGTGAGCATAAAAATCCGAAAACCGGATTATCCGAATTTCCGATCCGGCATCCGATTTAAAAATTCCGATAATTAGGATATCCGATACGAATCCGATCCGTTTTTTTTTATAGATTCGAATTCGGATACGGATCACATTTTTTCATAAAACCGGATATCCGGATCCGATCCGGTTTTTACTTTTTTTAATAAAAATCAAATTATATATATAAATACATGATAAATTATATTTATTTTATATTTTTTATAAAATATTTAGCGACATTATGACTGTTTCTCTCTGGGGCTTTCAAAATTTCAGTTTAATATATAATTTACTCATCATTCCTTCATTAATATCATCAAAAAATTAGATATAAGTGTGTAATATCAATATTAACAAGTTTATATTGACCATACTTGCAAATTTGACATAAGTGATGGTACGAAATAATAATTTATGTTTGACGAGTATTCTAAAAAATAAATATGAACAAATTTAATATAAGTGTGCAATTAGAAACACTACGCCATAAACTGAATTTCGCAACCGTTCACACTATGGTTGCAAACAAAAGTATAATAATAGCCTTCTAAACCCATGTCTATCGCAACCCCTATTTTTTGATGTTGCGGTATAATCAAAATTTGTTGCCAAAATGACATAGATGATTAAAGATGATTTTTTAATTTAACTAATTAATAATTAACATAGAAATGATATAATAATTGAATTATATTTTTAATTTATTTTTAAAAGTTAATAATATTAGTAACGTGATTTATAAAACTTAACAAATCATTATATATATATGTATATTATATATCATTTTAAAATATTTATACATTATTTTTAATAATTTCGTTATTAAATATTTGAAATAATGTTTATTAAAAAAAGAGCAATTAATAATTTAAATTTGAGAAAAACCAAGTTGGGCTGGGCTGTGTTTTTATGAATAGTGAAATGGGGCTGGGGTGATAGTGAAATGGGCTGGGCTGTGATTAAAATTGTAGGCGGGAGTTCAATTTTTGGACAAGCGGGGAGTTGAAATTGGTTATAGGCGGTTTTCAGACAACTTTCACAGAACAGAAACTTCACAAATTTCACTCAGCAAAATCATACTCTCTCAAATCGCACTCCCACAAATCTCGCACTCTCTCACAAATCTCAAAAATCTCTCACAATTGGAGTTCATCTCTGACTTCAATTGGAGTTCGATATTACGGCATGGATTTGGGCTTTGTCGGGGTTTGATTACTAGGGTTCCAGTTTGGGGATTCTACAATTGGAGTTGAAGTTTGGGGGTTTCGATCGATTTGAACTACTACATTCTTATTTCATCAAGTATTAAAGACTTAGGCCTAGATTACCAAAAAATACACGCGTGTCCCAACAATTGCATGTTGTTTTGGGGAGAAAATGAGAAGGAAAAAGTCTGCAAAGCTTGCAATGCCTCTAGGTGGATTATAGTGGAAAATAAAGATACAAGTGATGACATTCCGTAGCAGTTGATGCACAAAGTACCAGCAAAAGTAATGCATTACTTTCCACTTAAGCCGAGGCTCCAAAGGCTGTTTATGTGCAAGGAATATGCAGAACTTATGACTTGGCATTCCTGAAAATTTAAAGACCACTTTGCTGAATTATGTCAAGGTATTCTAAACTGCAATTTTTTCAATTTCCTTGCTTATATTAAAATATTGATCATAGTAGGAATTTGCAAGTGTAAAATGTTGGTCATAGTAGGAAAATTGTATTTAATTGATTTTTCTCAATTTCCTTGCTTCTGAACTGAAATTTAAATAATTAATTTATGATTTGTATGTAAGCAACTATACATATTTCCTGATGAGTTGGAAGCCTGGGTGTTGAAGTCAATTAATATTGATTGGAAGGGGTACAAGAGTCGTACCAAGACGAAACATTTTACTGCATATGACACCGATGAGGAGAGGTTAGCAAACAGGCCTGCTGAAATTCCCCTCGAGGAATTCAAACTGTTGTTGCAGTATTGGGAAGATCAAGAAATTCAGGTATACCTTTATATAGCCCAATATCGTCTCTTCTGTGTATTTAGTTACACTGAAATATTTTCATCATTTTTTCTGTAGACCATGGCCCATAAAAATGCTAAGAATCGGCATACATATGTGGACACACACACTGCTGTTACTAAATTATTTTCACAACTTCGACATAAGATGTTATGTTCTTGACTGTTCTCAAAGGAAAATTTGAATTATTTTTACTTGCCTTCTTTACTGTTCTGACCAGAGATATTTGATTTAATGGCATATATTGGATCATTATGTAATGAAAAACACAGTGTTGAAATTTCTTTATCTAAAGAAATTTAGATAAAGGGTTTTTTGATAAATATTTTTTTATTTCATTTCTTTCTTTAAAAAGTCAATATTGGTTTGAGTAATTTTAATGGATTTAAATTTGCATCTAGGTCAACGATTCAGACGCAGCAGTTTTTGTTAAAACTCGAAAAAGAAAAGCCGGTCGCAAGTATAAAACTGATGGCAGAGTAACTAACTTCATAATTGTAAGTATTCTTAATTTTGGTCATCACCTACTAGTCTTAATTATGGATTACAAATATTTGGATTGACATGTTTCTGGCTTTATTTGGTAGGAAAAATTGAAAATGTCTTGGAAGTAATTTATCAGGACCAACTGATGATGTGAATGAGCTTCTGTTGGATGTAAAAGGACACGGTCCTTCTTGGCTTGTAGGGAGATCTGTCAAGCCTGTCAAAGGTTTTAGCCCGACGAAGTCGCAAATCAATGACTTGACAGAAAAGATTTCGGGAAGAAGTTACTGCAGAAATGGAAGAAAAGATGAAGCAGCAAAAAAAAGAAGTTGACGCAAACATGAACAAGATGCAGGAGAACTTCAACTAGGCGCTGAGAAAACTAGGTGAAGCAAACCCTAGCCTCAATGTCAATATGGCAGAGCTATGCGCCACAATTTCAAGTGACCATGATGATGGCACTCCTGTTACCATGGTCACTCCTATTAGTGGAGGTGGTTCTACCTATTTAGAAGCGTTCTAGCAGCATTCTTGTTCTACTTTGTTTTTCTCAGTACTAATATGTTTAGATTTTGAATTGTAACTTAAACTTGTTTAAACTTTCGCTTTTGTTTTGATGTTGAAGGTTGTGGTAGTATGGGAAAACTTATGGTAGTATGGTGAAGGTAGTGGTAGTATGATGATGGTTGGTGGACTGATGTTTATGGTTTATGTTGGTTTAAGACAATGGTCTTATTTATGGGCATGTTAATTTACAAAGAGTTCCTCGCATTTTTTTATAAAAACGTTACAATAGGTCCTTATAGTGTTGCTAATAATCACTAAAAATGTTGCTAAAAACACTAAAAAGCGTTGCAAAAAATATTAAAAAGCGTTGCAAAAAATACTAAAAAGCGTTGCAAAAAGGTTGCATCGACACCCCACATGTGGGCCCCATTGTGGGGCCCACAAATATTGTACTGGTAGCCCAAACCCTACTGTAACACTTTTCAAGACCTATTACAACCCCATTGGTGTTGCAATAGCACGTTTCTGTAACGGATAAACAAGGGTTGCAATAGGGTGTCACCGGGGTTGCAAACAACTCTATGGCAACGCCTAAAATTGCAACCCCGAAAAAGAGTCGCCATAGCCTTTTTTTGGTCTTTAGCAATGCTTTTTTGGCCTTTAGTGATGGTTTCTTGGGGTTGCGGAATCTAGTTTATGGCGTAGTGAAATATGTTTATATTGATCATGTTCGCTAATTTACAATCAATATTTATATTGAATTAATTTACGTGTCACTATTTTTTCCAACTAATAATATGATGCCAAAAGTATAGTTTCATGCATCATCAGTTTCAGAACTCGAATATGTATTAATTATCACGTAAATCATAATTTTTTTAAAAAATGGAAGTTTATAATCCAATTTCCGGTCCGGTTTAATCGAATATTCGAATATCTGGATATCCGGTTAAATCGGATCCGGATACGGAATGTAATTTTAGCGATCCGAAAAACCGGATTTCCGGTTTTAATTTTAAAACCGAACCAGATATCCGGTTTTGCTCACCCCTACACCTAATTAGGCTTACATACTTATATATATTTACAAAAATAATTTTCATGAAAACAGAAATATTAAAAAATTTATACGATGTTATTTAGCACCACCTTTACTTATGTGTTCTTACTTGACTAACCTTATTATATTAAAAAAAATTCATATCAGTTAAATTCACTTTCAATGGATTAAGCGTACCTACCCTCATAAACAAAAACCTAAAGGACTACAAACAAATACAACATCAATAGAATACGCCCAAGTTGCTAAACCTCTTATCACTATAAAATCTAGAGTTTGTACTGCACTAAATATGTAAACTTATTATGTAAAGATAGCAATTATATCAACTCCTTCATGTTCTTATGTTTAGGCGACATGAAATTAATTTAATTCAAAACAGCCCACCAATTTATAAAGGGCCGCTTTATGGGCTATTTAAGTTAATTCTTAATTTTTGTTACAAATAATATATATGTATATATAAGTAATTTAATTTAAATAAATCTCAAACAGAAATTAATAAATAAAAATATATTTATATTTATATTTGAAAAATAAATAATAATATTATAAAATTCAAAATCGATTCGTGTATCGCACGGGATTTAAGCTAGTATAGGTAAATATTCTATATAGAGTACTTAAACCATAGATCTTGTATTTAGACCGTTACAGTGTATAATGCAGTACAAATGAATTCATGACTCATAACATTGCATGATATTATACTGCAATACAAAGTATGATATTGCAGTACAAACTACAATATTGTACGTAGTATATAGTGCATGCCAATACAAGTGGTATAAGGTCAAAGATTTAAGTAGAATACATAGAATATTTTTTTTATGAAAAGCAACCAAATATATTAAAGGGACAAAGCCCAAGCATCCTTACAACCAGCCCAATTTGAAAAGGGCTCAACAAACTAATCTTCCAGAAACCAACAACATCCCACAAAATTAACCACTAAAAAACAACTTATAACTAAATGAACTTAAATTCAAATTAATTAAAAGAAAAACTGTTGGACTTCCACAACATCTTTCTACCTGCAGCATCATCACACCATCACCAAATCATAGCTCCATTTCTGCCTCTCCTTGCTGCACATCAACCGCTTCAAGCAACCCAGCAGTAGGCAAAGCCACCACAATCTGATGCTCTCCCAAATTCTCTTCATTTGAATCCAGTTCTTCATTCTGCAACCCAACTCCCTGGACCTGAGCTTCATTCTGCAAACCAACTTCCTGAGGATCCATCACCTCATCTTCCAGCACCTCAGCCTCAATCTCTCCTCGCCTGACAGCCCTGAACCTCTGCTCAATACTTCCAAGCCCCATGTCTAGATACCAAAACTCTTCAATTCTTCCAAAGTCCCTCTCCACAATAACCATCCTATCCCAATGGTTAAGCCCCATATTCCGCCAAATAAGCCGCTAACACATTGGCTTCCCTATCAACCAATCTAAGTTCACACCTAAAGTTCCTATCAGCCTTCCTTTGATTCAACTGCCACAATACATTAGCGTATTGAGGCCTACCACCAAGAACCGGAGAGTTAAGCAACTCCCAATACGCTTCTTCATGATCAGTCTCCAAAATCAATCTCTTATATCCCTTGTAGTACGCTTCCTTAAGCCCTTCTAACAACGCATGCAGCTCATTCGCCCTCTGATCACCCAAACCCAGAGACCCACCAGTCATATGCAAAATGACCCCTAAATAATCCCTGAACACTGCCCCTATGCCCGAATGACTCCCATTGGGCAAAGCTTCCTATGAAAAATAACTGTGCACATTGCACTTCACCACCCCCTTAGTTGGCATCAGCCACCTTGCATTAACATTAACATTCCCTTCCTCCATTAAAACCCTAAAACAGGACTGTAAACTCTAAAACTTATCTCTCTCCCCAAAGAATATAAACTATTTTTCTTAACAAGCAAATGTGAGACTGTCTACATGCAGAGAGCCACTTATATACTACCCCAATTAGTCCCCCAAGAGATTGTCATAATGACTCTACAGCCTCAAAACTGTTCTCCAACGCAACCTTTTAAATTTCCAAGAAGGTATCTAAAAACTTTCCATTTTCCCCAATCAAAATAATTACACTACTCCTAATCAGAACTAGGCAACTTAATATTTAAAATTTACTAAGTCCTGATAACCAAAGGAAAATAAACTACTCTAACACGTAACAAAAAATCTTATTTAATCACCTCCAACTTATTCAGAAAAACTCCCCTTTTTGCATGCCCATCTGCTATTCCATTCCACCTTCTATTAATATGCTTTAACTGAATATCTAACAACTTCTCATTCCACATTTTTTCCTGGAGTAAACCCATATCCACTTCCTTCACTAATTTCTCATTATCCGACAACACCAGTACATGCTTACTAAACCACCTGCAATCCATGATTAACTCAAGAAGAGTTTCTAAAGCAAATTTCTCCACTTCTAGTACACTAAGAAAAAATGTAGGTCCTGCAAACTGCAATAGAATTTCTCCTGCACTATTTTGAACTATTCCACCAATGCCAGCTAAATTTTTTCCTTGAATCTCCTTCTTAAAACTTCCATCTATACATGCAATGATATCAAAATTACCTTTCTTTACAAAGTCAGCCCAAAAGTCCTTCTCACTTGCCGTAACTACCCCAACTAGATTAGTAAATCACCATTCCGTTCTCTTTGTGTTAACATCCCCATTAGCCAAACACCATTCCAATGCTCTACTTTGGATCATAATATATACTTATTTGTGATCTGAATAATTATTATCAAAAACACATTGATTTCTATGCAACCAAAGTGTCCACATAGTAGCTATTAACACAGTACTCCAAACTGACCTAATGCCTTCATGATGAAAGACCACCTTAGATCTCCACATTGAACCCCAATCTGCAACATATATCTTTGAAACTACCCCCCACCAACTTAAAACCAAAATCTAAATCTTCCTTGAAAAACACACTCCCAGAAAATGTGCTCTTGAGACTCCTACTCAACACTACATAATAAACAAACCTTGCATTTACTGAAGTCATGCACTCTGTGAGCTAACCAAACCTTTGTTGGAACGATTTTTGATTTTACCTTCCATAAAAATAATTTTACCTTTTCAGGCACCTTGTATTTCCAAATTTGTTCCCATTCATTGCCTTTCTCTACTTCACTGTTGACCAGTAGTTCATAGGTTACTCTTGTACTGTATGCATCCTTAACTGGAACCCAAATAATTCTATCATTTTGAGCAAAGAAGCTCACTGCATTTACTATATCTCCAAGCTTGTTCAGATCCTCTAATTCCCACATTCTCAATTTCCTTTTCCAAAAAACCTCCCCACTCCTATCATAACAATCCCATAAGTCTTAAAAATGCTTACTTCTTTCTGTTGTAGCTTAGAAATATTGTACAACCTAGGGAATCTTTCCATTATGGTTTTATCTTTGTACCAAAGATCTTCCCAAAAAAGAGCTGAGTCCCCATCAGCAACATCCCATCTCATAGATCCAGGTCCAAAAAAACCAGAATCAGAGTATTTAGCAACTACCTTTATGATGTCCTGTACCATTATTGAGCATGACTTCTGTTTTCCTAGTAATTCTAACCCCTCACTCAGACCACAACCATATTTGCCTCTTAACCATACATTTCCATGCCATCTTTCTCTCAACTTGCCATTTAAACCACCACTTACAAAGCAATAATGAGTTCCCAACCTGCAATGAACTCAGGCCTAATCCTCCTTG
The DNA here is from genome assembly GCF_009905375.1 of Apium graveolens. Classification (NCBI taxonomy): domain Eukaryota; kingdom Viridiplantae; phylum Streptophyta; class Magnoliopsida; order Apiales; family Apiaceae; genus Apium; species Apium graveolens. The sequence continues at coordinate 271,152,841 of NC_133649.1, forward strand.
TTTCCTTGACTTGCATACTGAGCTCCAAGCTACTAAATGCATCTTTTTACCTTTCTCTTCTACAACCCCTAAAGAGTTTCCCCAAAAGAAATCCCTTCTAATTCTTTCTAGTTGATTACACACTCCTTACTGGTACTTTGTGCAATGCAAACCAATAGATAGGTAAACTATCCAAAGTGGACTTAACCAAAGATAACCTCCCATCTTGGTTCAAACAATCTCTCTTCTAGTTGGCTAATTTACTCCTAAACTTCTCCACGAATGGTTTCCAAAAAAATTTCTTTCTTGAGCTAACACCAATTTGACTCCCTAAATAAACCAAAGGCCAAGATCCTAATTTACAACCCAACCTTTCTGGAATACACAAAATATGATATATATATATACATATATACATATATATATATATATACTAGCCTATGACTCGTGCGATGTACGGTTTTGCTTTTAACACTTGAATGATTTTTAATAATATATTTTATCTTAAAATTATTTATATTTTGATATATATTTTCAATTGTTAGAAAATAAATTAAAAAATACAATAAGTTATAATAATAAATGTTTTTTGACAATTTGAGACTTGACTGAAAATAAATAATATAATATAATATGTTGTTCACGGGACTCGAGACCTGAACCTGTGGAAATTGTTAAAATAAAGAATATAATAGTTTATATATAATAAGCTGTGGACGGGGTTCGAACCCTGAATTCATGAGAGTAGGTTAAATATTAATATAATATTATTTTATTATTGCATCCAACGATTCCCATCTATCTGACTTTAGATCCTAAGGTTATTAAGCAAAACACCCTCTATTTGTTAGTTGTTGGTCGGTTGTTCGGTATAGTTATTTGGTACGACAAATAACAACTGTCAAATCTAAAGTCAGATAGATGTAAACCGTTGGATGCAATAATAAAATAGAATTATATTAATATTTAAACCAGTCTCATGGATTCAGGGTTCAAACCCCGTTAAAAGCTTATTATATTTGAACTTTTTTATTTTTTATTTTATCAATTTCTACAGGTTCAGGGCTCGAGTCCCGTGAAAAATATATTATATTATATTATTTATTTTCATTAAAGTCTCAAATTATCACAAAATATTTATTATTATAACTCATTATATTCTTAAATTTATTTTCCAACTATTGAAAACATATATCAAAATATAAATAATTTTAAAAATATATATTATTAAAAATTATTCAAGTGTTAAAAGCAATTTGTGCATCGCACGGGTCATAGGCTAGTATACTATTATAAGCGGAACACCCACTATTTGGTAGTTTTTGGTCGGTTGTTCGGAACAGTTGTTTGGTACGACTTTAGATCTAACGGTTGTTATTTGTCGTACCAAATAACTGTACCGAACAACCGACCAACAACTATCAAATAGAGGGTGTTTTCCTTATAATATTATAATATATATATATATATAATAAATTATTCTAATTAGCTCGAATCTTAAAATAAACTGAACATGATACATGAGTTCTTCAATATTTGTGTTTAAACATATAATGTTAAGCATGCATACCACTATTTCATAAGTAAATATTAAAATTATTATGAAAGACTACAATTAAGGAATTTAGAAATTTTTTAAATTTGTTAATACTTAATTTCATTTCTGTAAGAATTATCACTTTAGTTTTGTACGGATATAATAAAGATACATAACAAATATAGTTATGTAAATTATTTTTATAAATATATTTTTTTCTTAATTAAACTATAAAGTATTTATATTCCCATGTTTTAAAATTACTTACAATTTTAATTTGTTTGCATATAATGATGCATAAAAATTAATTTTTAAACATTTTATAATATAATATTTAAATTTAATATAATGACGATAGAATTATATAGTTCTAGAAGTCCGAGAATAAAAATGAGTGATCGTGTTTTTGCGGTGAAGACCGGAGTTAAATCATTTTAATAAGAAATGAATATGTTCAATTGTATGCAGGCCTCTTAATTTAACAAATATCTGGTCCAAATAGATCTGTGGTCTTTTTAATAGATATGGTTGAAACCAAGATTTTTTAATATGGATTTGGTGAAACAAAATCCGCTGATAGGAAAATTCAATAATAAATTAATTAGATACAGATTTAGGACGATCTTATCCATAATGATCTGACTTGTTAGTTGTTAGTGTCTAATAAGGGTGTACAGATGAACTGATCAACCGCATCCAACCGCTTAACCGCTAGCAATCGACCGTATTTTGCGGATAACCGCTCTTTCGCGGTTTGGATGTGATTTTAAATTCTTGAAAATCGCAAAATCGCAACCGAAACCGCAAATCGCAACATATATTTATAATAAAATATATTTTCAAAAATATAGTTGATATCATATAAATTAATAAGTATACACATTATTCTTAGGTTAATGTTATGACTTCGTTCATAGGATTAACAATCATTATAAGATATATAAGCAAACAAATGAAAATGTAATCGTGTAATTTTTTTTTATGCTTTTCTTTTTTCTTTTCTCTCGCCTCCATATTTTTGTTTGTTTTTAATATTCTTGCTCCATACGTAACATTAGTTTGTATTTTATTTTTGAATGTAAATTTATCACGTAACTTAAACTTGAATTTATTAATATTCCGAGTTTATTTTTTTACAAATTAATAATTATTTTAAAATAAGTGGTTGAACCGCCAACCAATCCGCAATAACCGCAAATTCGCAACCGCAACTGACGCGGTTAACCCGGTTAACCGCAACTGCAAATGCGGTTGCCGATAACAATATTCTAAAACCGCTAAACGCAGTTTGGTTCGACTTTTACTCCAAAACCGATCTGATCTGAATCGCGTACACCCCTAGTGTCTAATAGTGTGTGTGCAATTGTTACAAGAATAATACTTCTATATATTATTTTATACTAAATTTTAGATTACATTTCATTTTTAAAATTTAGATAATATTTTGTTTCAGATTCAGTGTGTTTTAAATTTTTTTTTTTTTAGATTTTATGATTTTAATCTTACCAAATCAAGATTGTTGTGGATGAAAAACTAGTAAATGGTAATTATATATATATCTGGTAACTCTTTTGATCGGCTAACTAAATAACTAAATTGCAGCCGTCAGATTGATTGTATATTGATGGTACAGATTATCTAAAAAACCTAATAAATAACTGTCAACTTTAGGGAATAACATTTAAAAAACTAACTTGTCTGTTGAAGATACAAAACAAAATATGCACATTACATATTTACTTTTCATGTGTACATCTTATATTTTAATTTTTTTTTCTTCTTCTTTTTAATATTCTAATCTAACTTATCTTTTTAAAACATATTATGATCAACACTTTTAGTATTAAATTCCTAATTTCTGAAATTACAACTATAACATTAACCAAAATTTTTAAAAAACAATGTGACATGCTTGACACTTTTTTAGATTAATTTTCTTTTCAAATATAAATTTTAGTGAAAAGAATTTCTTTAAATTCAATATATATATATATATTAAGTTTAAATTTTAATAAATTTAATTCAGAAAAGAAATATATATATTATACATATGTCATACAAATTTTAATATATTAAATTACAATATTTTTAACAAATTTTTACATGTTCTAATTATAGAAGACATATAATTTTTTATTTTTTGATCAAAATTTGTTTATTTGATTCAAAAAATTTTAATTACAATACAATAAATTACCTTTTGTAATGAAAATAAAAAAATATGTTCATGCGTTGAGTAATTTTTATTTTTTCATCAATTTATTTTTCAAATAATTTTAATCCCTACAATAAAGGATTGAAAAATAAGAAAAACTAAAAAAGAACATTAAATAAAGAATTCAAAAAATACAGGACATGCAAATAAATTGAATTAAAGAACACAAAAATAATACATAACACAACATTAATAAAAATACAGAACACTAAAGAAAAAAATAAAATTACAGTACACAAATAAATACTGAACATACAAAATAGACATAAAATATCATTACAATACATATAATAGATACATAAAGATATCTTTAGAGTACTCCGTTACATCTTTAGAGTACATAGTTACCGAAATTTACAGTACACAAATAAAAAATTAACTAACACTTCATAATAAAAAATAAAATACAGTACACATGTAAAATAGTTAGAGAAAATGTATAAATTTTACCCGACATATAATAACACATGCTAGATATAAAAATTTTGGAGTAGAAAAAGTAAATAATATAAAAAATAGTATACCACAATACGGAAAATATGTGTTCAATTATAATCTAATGTGTTAAAATAATTAGAGAACATAACATTAATAAGAATATAAATAAACTTAATTATAGAACACATATACAAAAATATTGAAGAACAATTAATAAAAACACGTATCAAAAATTTATAAAAAGTATAAAATAAAAAATAGAGAGAACAACAAAATTAGTAAATGATGTAAAAAGTTAGGTGTAAACATGTTAGTGGGTGAAGAACCTGTATGATATACTGTTATATACGTGGACCTATCAAAACTAGTTACTTAGTTATTTTAATAAATAAGTTACCAGTGAATCTGACTATATATATATGCATGTACAAATGATCAAATAAAAACTAAATCTAAAATAGGAATTGCAAACTAATCCAAGTTATTATATCAATATAATCTAATGACCCTTTAAAAGACCCAGACTCAACTAAGCACCCTGCCGGTCTCCTCGTTTGTAATTTGATGCTGGGTGTTTTAGGATTAGGAGAGTTGCCGCGGGCAACCATTAATGGAGGCACAAGGTCCCTAAGTTATAGGGCCCTAAAATTTATAATACTAACATGTAATTATGTAATTTTTAAATATTTTTTATTTCAAAATAAATTATGTGCTAATTTTAATTTTATTTTTTTTGAAAATTATGTCCCAATTTTCAAAAAGTTAGTTTTATTTAATAAACTTAAAAATGAATTTATTACATATTTATGTATTAAATTCTTTTAACATTCTCTTGGAATATTTGTTAGTTATTAGACATTTAATTAGATAATTTATAAATATAATATCTAGTGCTAATTATTTGGATTATGTAGTTGCATCATTTACCACCCTTTAATTTATCACAATTCTTATACATTTTTTAATTATACTTGAAATATAAAGAGTTAGAAAATATTTATTTATGTGACTTAACGCTATACAAAATTTGATGTATTATTCGAAATTGTGCAATAATATAATTATCTTGTTCATAGCTAATGTTATTATCTCAACCATTATTATGAATTTAAAGAATGAATACTTTTAAAACTAATATATTTATATTACTGAGAAAAGTAATATCAGTCACATTTGTATATAAACTTTTCATTTATTTTCAATTTTAGATTTAGTATTTATTTAAATATATATTTTTATAATTTTACACCTGTTATTTTACTTTAAAAATAATTCTCAAAAAATTATATCTAATTTAAGAATGTATAATAAACATTAAAATGTAAAATAAAATTAAATTTTAATACTAGTTAGAGGCTCAAGTTTGTTTTTTTGCCTAAGGCCTCCAAAATCTTAGAGCCAACCTGGACTTAGGATTCCAAACACAATTATATTAGTATTTTATAATATTCTATTATATAAAATTAGTATTAGTTAGTGATCCCGTCTTCGTATGTCTTTTCTGAGTTTTATGTTTTTATATTATCGAAAATATCAAATGCCGAAGTCCATTTATTTTTCTGGTATTCAAGTACAACTCTATAATATAGTAGCATTTAATAATCGATTTTATTTATTTTTAGATTAAATTGTTTTCGTTTTTGTTTTGAAATGATTACACTTCTATTTTTATTATATATATATATATATATATATTTCTAAATGGAGTAATATGTTCTAAATAATGATAAATTATTGTGCTTTAATTCATAAAGATGAAAGCTAAAAAAATCGACCGTTCAAGTATTTCTCAAAAGACGCGCTAAAATGTTTGTTCTGCCCTCTTTTTTAATTAATGCGAAGAAAGAAAATTTCGCTTCCTTATTAGAGAGGGCCCCCGAGCTTATTTATTGAATTTAAATGCTCAAATAGAACTAGTGAAAGAAGCCCACTAACCCATTATTCGGGAAACACTAACCCATTATTCTTTCCCGTAGTCCATAGTGGGTAAAGAAATGTATGTATTTAATAATAAAATTATTTATCTAATTCTAGAATATTCGTGATGCTTTTTTTCTTTATTTGTTTTAGTCACAATTTGATAGACTCTTCTCCTCTTCTCGTCAGAAAGCTATCTTCGAAAAGAAGGCCCTTTCTTTTTATTTATTTAATTTAATTTGATCCACTTCTTCAACTGGAGCTTTTGAAATTTGGTGATCCCAAGTAGTCCATTTTTAGTTTTCTGTTGAGGTGTATCCAATAGAGGTACTCAAATTGGATCAGTGATCGATTTATATAGGGTTCGTCGTAAACTTTTCTCCCTTATCAAATTGTATTGTTTGGGGACTACTTTTGTAATATCTTATATTTTTCTGATTTATAATGAACAGATTTAATAATAAATTGAATATTTATGGGCATGAGACAAACCTTGACTTCTTAAAGTAATGAATTAAGTCTTTTACTTTCATTAGGACTTGACCAAGTTATGGCTTTGGGCTTTGTAACCCTATTAACTCTATTTTAAATATCGGTACTTTACTAACTGAGCCTTACCACATGTATCATTTATTGGTTTAATAAATGTCGCAGTTAATGTGTCATTAGGGTTATTTTTACCCATATTAATAATGCTTTTATGTGTTTTTATTTAAGAGTGTTTTTGTAAAGTAAAACCTATATGTATAAATATAACATAAGATATATTTATATAATTATGTTATATAGTATATTTAATAATTTAATTATATATATAATTGATAATAGTCTATAATACATAAAGCCTAACTAACTACTTAGTCAAAGTGTCTAGCTACTTGGTCGTGATTAGGGCTGTAAACGAACCGAGTCGAGCCGAGTTTTGACATAAACGAACCGAACTTTGATTTTTTCTTAACAATATCAAGCCGAGCCGAGCATCCTTACCGATCAAAATTTCTGTTCGAGTTCGAGCTCGTTAACGAAACGAGCCGAACTCGAGCTGGTATCGAGCACTAACAAATCGACTCGATTTCGAGTGTTATCGAGTAGCTCGTGAAATAGTTAAAAATTGAATTTTTTTAAAGATTTACAGGCCCAATCCAAATTTAAATTACAGGCCCAGGACCCAGTCCATCTCCAATTAACGTCTGAACTTTCAAAATTAAAACCCTAAAATCCTAAATGCTAAAGCAGAAAAGCCGCAGCACGAACACATCTCTCAGACACTGACTTAATCAAATCTCAGATTCCTAATCGAACAAGACTCTCAGATTATTACTCGAATAAGATTCATATCCAGTAAGTCTCACACTCACTTCTCAGTCATACATCTTTCACTATATATACGTGTGTGTGTTTATCGAGTTCAATTACTATTATTACTTCATATATCCCTCTTTTTTATCATCGATTTGTATTGTTTATCTATCCCCTTTGGTTTATTATAGGTCTTTAAGTTGAAAAATTTGTTGGAATATGGCATTTGCTCAAACTTGAATAGTTATCACTGGTCTAGTGGTCCTAAATAATTTGCAGTTGTCCAAACATACAGGGTAAATGCTAAGATTTATATATAGTGATATTTATCATGTGATTCTGATCCATTAGCTTCGAAGCTGCACTCTGAAGCTCCAACAGAATTTACAGCATATACTTGCACTTAAAGAATTGTTGATGTGCTTTTTGATAAGTATATTTATTTTAAGTTTACACAAGTACTCATTTAGAATTTATGATGTGATCAAGTTTTAAAGCTTGAATTGTACCCTGGTCATGCTAAAGTGCTAATTGATCCACATTGTAATGTCTCATACTATTTTGACAGGAGCTGCTTTGTGGTGGCAGGATTACATAAACTATATGTGGTTAAATTGGTCTGAGTCTATTTAACTAGTTTAGTACACAAATTATCGAGTTACTCTCAATTTAGCAGAAATCATTGATGTGTATCATCCGAATGAATACCCTATTTCTTTTTTATTGTTTTAAGAAAACTTCTTTAAAAGATTAGAGCAAGTCCAACAGTCTCTTAACAAGTTCCTTATAAATATTACAAAATATTAACTCTTAGTGATTTAAGACATGATTTTGAATTTGAACTCCAACAATGATCATTATCTTCATTCCTTATAATTATAATAATAATAAATATGAATGAGGTATGAAAAGAAAGAGAGAGAAAAAAACTAAAAAGAAGAGATATAAATCAATTTTTATTGATAAAAATGAAATAGGGATGACTTGTGGTACCTTAAAGATAAGGCACGAGGGAGGTGTCTTAGTGATATAAGGAACCACTGTTGGAGTGTAATTTTTTTATCATATTTCTTATATTTGGAGTTAAGAGCCTGTTTAAAGGAGCTGTTGGACTTGCTCTTAGGTGGTGACATCACATTTAGGTGGCAATAAGGTCCTCTATATAAATATTTTTATGAGATGCATACAATTTTCCGCGTATTAAGGGAGTTTAACATATAAGAAGTTATGGGTATTGTGATTTTGAGAGATATTTTGAAAGGTTATTGAAATCTACTGTCATGTCATCAATGGTAGAGGCGTTGTCAGGACTTAGAATGAATGAGTAGGCTTTGTGGAATAAAAATTTTGGAGGTCTTGTTGCTTGATGCACCCATCAATGAAAATATAATTGTAATGGTGGGTTCTTTCAGTGTTTCTGTGTGCGGTGAAGTTATGTATGCCATCTCTATGTGAAGTTAAGTATAAAAAAATATTGAACTCCACCTTGACTGAATAATTATGTTGAGGGTTACATGTTTGAACTCTGCTTTATGTAATATTACAGAATGTTTTGGCTTCACCTTCCAGATATGCAGAAATCAAATGCTTTGGGCCTCTCAAATTTAAAGAATGAAGACTACAACTAGTTCAAGCAGTATCAGTTTTTATTTTTTAAATTGTAATATTTTGAAGGCTTTAAGTTCTAAAACTTTTAAGTACTTTTTCTGTTTTTTATCAGTATCAGTTTTTGACCAAGTGTTACAAACATTCTTGTTTTTGACTTGAAAATGTGTATTATAATTTTAAATAAAAAAATTAAAGTATTTAAATAAATATAAATCATAAAATATAGTTTTTTCGAGCTACTGACGAACCGATCTCGAGCTATCGATCTCGAGTCGAGCTCGAGTCAGACAACCTTAAGCTCGGTTCGAGCTCGTTTTGCTTAACGAACATTTTTTGTGATCGAGCTCGAGTTCGATCTCTTAACGAGTTGAGCCGAACCGAGCTCTTAACGAGTCGATCACGAACTGTTCACGAATATCCCGGTTCATTTACATCCCTAGGCGTGATACCTGATTTTTGAAATATCGTTTTATCGTGTATTCAATGAAGTATCATTCTATTTTATATATTATTTTTCAACAAAACATCAATTTGTATTTTTACATAAATTTCTAATATTAAATTAGAACGTGTATTTTAATCATTTAGATAATGTTATTTAATTAATTCATTTTTCTTTTCAAGATATTGTAAAATTGTTCGGTACTAAATAAGTTTTTTATTTGACTTAAGATATGTAAATGGATTTGATATGGATAGAAAATACATCCTAAAGAAATATTAAATGTCACATTAATTACACTTGGGCTTCTTGTCCAAAGTCCGATACAGACCAGGCTGGTCTAAGCTCATAGCAGACTTAAGACGGCCCATATGGTCAAAGCCCACAAGCATGGGCCGTCAAGGTCCACAGACATGAACTGTTCATGGACTAGACCCAATACAGCTGGAAGAGCAGAGATATGTGTCCAAAACGGACTCAAAGTCCTACAAAGAACGTTTTGAAATTCCTTCCCTTACAGGACTCCTAATTACCATCCAAGTAGGAGACTTGTCCATCAAGTCTCCCAACACAAGTCTAACCCTAGACTCATCTCTATATAAAGGGCTCTACCCCTCAACCTAAAACTACTGTTTTTGGCTTGATTCTCTACAATACAGAGATACTTGGGCATCTTGCGAGGACAGGCGGTCCAAAATACGAGAACAACTATTAAAGCTCGAAGCTCACAATCCCTAGAATTAGTTACAAACACACCGTAGTTTTTATTCCATAATATTTGGCGCTGTCTGTGGGAAAACTACAACAAACAACAGTGGAATAGACAATCCAGTCCTATCGCGAACAATCGCATCAGTGGTAGAGATACCACCGCACTGAACGTATGCCTCTACCCAAGGAGGAACCCTGCCGGTAGGGGCAACTGAGGCTCAGCCACATGGGACGAATTCCCCGGCTCCTCAAGGGATGAATCCCCAATACCAGCAGTTACATGCACCTGTGAACCCTCAACTTGTTGGGTGTGAGTACTCAATAACCATGACCACTAACCCCCCTTACGGGATGCCTCTATACCCCGAGATTGGAGGAAGTGGACACTCTAATCGGAACGAAGCACAAGGATGGATGCCCCAATACATACGTGTCTTGGCTCCAATCCCAGAGGACCGAGAAATTCTCTGGACCTTACTCTGATAGAGACTCCAAATCATCGGATGACGAGGTCGCTCCAAGGAGGAGGCGTGCTGGTAAAGAACCGATGTCTAGTACGAACCAGCGGCCCAGAAGCACTCAAAGGACGATTCCCCAATATGTCCAAGAACTCCACTTGCTGCAAGGCAAACAGATTTTCCTCCAATCATAGACCTGGATGGTCCAATGCCAAGAAGGCATGCTGCCCCAAGGGCTAATCCAAGTGATTTGATGCCTCTAGGAGATCCTGATGATCCAAACCCACCATTCACTGAAGAGATAATGAATGCACGTATCTCAAGGAAGTTCAATATGCCCACCATCAAAGCATACAATGGTACTGGAGACCCTGCTAATCATGTCAGGACATTCTCTAACGCCCTGTTACTACAATGCGTGAACGATGTTATTAACTGTCGGGCCTTTTCACAAACCCTATCGGGATGTCTCAAAGGTGGTACAGCCGTCTGCTTCCAAACTAAACTCTATTGGATCTTTCAAATACTTGAGCCAAGCTTTCATCAAGCAATTTATCAGTGGTAGAGTACACGAGAAGAGTTCGGCTTCTCTCATGGGCATAGTCCAAGGAGCAAAGGAGTCCCTGAGAGATTACTTGAAATGGTTCAAGAAGGAGTCCTTGAAGGTCCCGGATCTTGATGATAAGATAGCCATGATAGCCCTACAGAAAGGGACTATAGACGAGTTCTTTAAGATGTCAATGGCCAAACGCCCTCCTGAAAGCATGTTGCAGCTCCAGGATAGCGCCAGAAAGTATATCAAGGTGGAGGAAAGTATGAAGAAGACAATAGTGAGTAATAAGCCCGCTGGAAACAAGAAGCGGAAGACGGATCAGGAGTACGATGCCAAAGACTAAGTATCCTCGAATTGATAAAGGCTCTGAATCCTCTTCTAAGAAGAATAAGCAACCATGATTCACTGGATATGCAAGGTTTAATGCTCCAAGGAGCAAAATCCTTATGGAAATTGAGAAGGACAAGGAGCGAATGGTCAAAGCCTCTAAGGGAGACCCCGAGAAAAGAGACAAGGGTCGATACTGCAGGTACCACAAAGATGTTGGTCATGATATTGTTGATTGTAGGCAGCTCAAGGATGAAATTGAGTATCTAATCTGAAGAGGAAAGTTTGTACGTTTCACCAAGGGTGAAGAGATCGCAACCCACAGCCCCGAGGGCTAATAATCAATATGATCTTAAGAGGCCCAACAACAGTTGGGACTACAAAAAACTCTCGAAAAGCTTATGTAAGAGAGGTGATGAGCATAGTCGGAGAACCGTCTAAGCGTTATAAGTCAGAGATAACGCTTGAATTCAGTTACCCAGACCTTGAAGGTTTGAAATTTTCTCAAGACGATTCTCTGGTTATCACCCCGATAATTGGAAATTGTCCTGTTATGAAGGTCCTAGTGGACAATGGAGCTTCCGTGGATATTCTTTTCCATGACACATTCATAAGGATGGGCTACAATGATTCTCAACTAACTTCATCCGATACACCTATCTAGGGGTTTAACCAACTTAAATGTCAAGTCGAAGGAGTAATACAACTTCCCGTAACTACCGGGGAAGAGCCCAGGGAGGCCACGCAGATGATAAACTTTCCGATTGTTAAGGCAACCTCTACCTATAATGCCATCATGGGTAGAATAGGGATCCATGCATTTAAGGCCGTGCCCTCAACCTACCACATGGTACTGAAATTCCCGACTAGGAACGGTGTTGGAGAGGTAAAAGGAGATCATAAAATGGCTTGCAGTTGCTATGTTACAGCACTTAGGCCCGATAGAACTAAGGGCAGGTCCTCCCCATAGAAGACATGGATGTTCGAGAGAATGAAGAACTTCGGTGGAAGCCAGTAGAGGACTTAGTCCCAATTTCCCTAGACTCCTTAGACCCGGAGAATGTCACATATATTGGAGCATATTTAGACAAGCTCTGGAAGGGCTAATTGACAACTTTTTTACAAAAGAACAGTGATGTGTTTACTTGGACTGCAGCTCGTATGCCTAGGATTGACCCGAACTTCATAACTCATAAGCTGAACGTCGATCCAACTCAAAAGACCATGAAGCATGAGAAGAGAACTTATGCCCCTGACAGGATGGAATCCATTAAACTGGAGGTCGAGAAGCTCCTAGAAGTTGGGTTCATAGAGGAAGCGCAATTCCCTGAATGGTTGGCCAACCTCGTAATGGTCAAGAAGGCTAATGAAAAGTGGAGGATGCGCATCGACTTCACTGACTTGAATGATACGTGTCCTAAGAACTACTACCCCCTACCAAGGATTGATACCCTGATCGATACCACTGCTGGACATGAGATGCTAAGTTTCATGGATGGTTTCAGCGGTTACAATCATATCAGAATGCACAAAGATGACACCTCCAAGATAACTTTCAGAACTGACTTTGATGTCTTTTGTTATCTTGTTATAACTTTTGGACTTAAGAATGCAGGAGCTACTTATCAAAGGTTGGTAAATAAGATATTTTCCCATTTAATTGGGAAGACCATGGAGGTCTATGTTGATGACATGTTAGTAAAAATCCTAAGCAAGGCCGATCATATTAGTCACCTCAGAGAGGCATTTGAAGTGTTGAGGTACCACAAGATGATGTTAAACCCCACCAAGTGTGCTTTTGGTGTTGGGTCTAGTAAATTTTTGGGTCACATGGTCTAAAAGAGGGGAATTGAGGTCAACCCCGACAAGATCAAAGCCATCCTGGATATGGAGCCACCAGGCTCCATCAAGGACATTCAAAAGCTGACAGAAAGAATAGCAACTCTAGAGAGGTTCATTTTCAAGTCTGGAGACAAATGTCTGCCCTTTTTAAAACTCTTAAGAAGGTGAATAATTTTGAATGGATAGCTGAGATCCAAGAGGAATTTGAACAGCTAAAGAAGAACATGAATGAGGCCCCGTTATTGGCCAAGCCTATTCCAGAGGACAACGTTTATTTGTACCTCGCGATATTTGAGCAGACCGTGAGTGCAGTACTGATAAAGGAAGAACCGAAACTCCAGAAGCAAATATACTATATAAGCAAGGTGCTCCATGGAGCAGAGTTAAATTACTCCACCACAGAGAAATTTGCACTTGCCCTCATAATAGCCTCGAGGAAGGTGAGACCATACTTCTAGGCTCACAAGATTGAAGTTCTGATGGACCAATCCTTGAGGAACATTCTTCATAGCCCGAAGGCCAGCGGAAGGCTCATTAAGTGGGAAATTGAGTTAGGAGAATTTGACATCAAGTACAAGTCTCGAACGACCATCAAGGCTCAGGCCTTAGCAGACTTTGTGGTCGAATACACCATTAATAACCAAGAAGTCTGGGGGCAAAAGATAGTAATCCCAGAAGGAGGAGAGAATGAGAAAGATAAAAGTACGACTCTAAAAGATTATTGGGTTCTTCATGTTGGCGGAAGCGTCTAAAACAAAATCCAATGATGTAGGTTTAGTCTTGTAAAGCCCCGATGGGTTCATAATTGAGTATGCTTTGAATTTGGACTTCCCAACTACGAGTAATGAAGCAGAGTATGAAGCGTTGATAGCCGGCTTAGGCTTGGCTAGAGCCGTGAGGTCCAAAAATCTTAAGATCTGTGGAGACTCAAGACTTGTAGTTACTCAAGTCAATGGAGATTTTGAGGCCAAGGATGATACTATGGCCAAGTACCTGAGAGTCATGAAGGGTATACTAACTCAGTTTGACGAATGGTACTGTAGAACATGTTTCGAGAGAGGAGAACACTACGGCTGATGCCCTATCCCAGATCGCCTTATCTAAAATCGAGAACTATCCAAGAAGTATCTACTTCCAGGTCCTGAAGACCCCTACAATACATGTCATGAATCTGATAGCAGTCGGTTGGTGTGGTAAGTTGTTGGATAGATCCGATCAAAACCCACCTTGACACTAGATGGCTCCCCGATGATGCCCAGGAGGCACGTAAGCTGTTGGTGAGAGCATTGAGATATTCATTGATTGAAGGCCTTATATACAAAAGTTCTTTTTTTATTCCATACCTGAAGTGCTTGAGACCTCTTGAAGCAGAGGAGGCGCTTAAAGAAGTCCATAAAGGGATTTGTGGACAACACTTGGGGGGGCAGGACCCTCGCTCACAAGATAACTCAATTATGATTCTACTGGCCAACTATGCTAGCCGATGCAAAGGCTTATATGAAGACATGTGCCAGGTGCCAGAGGCACGCTCTAATAGTACGACAACCCCCAGAGTGGCTTACATCTATCAGCACACCCATCCATTTTGCATTGTGGGGAAATGATATTGATAAGGATAAATAAATCCTGATTGTGTAATTAAATATTACATTGATTATACAAGGTGTGAGCTTCTAGGCCCAATAAGAAGATGTATGATATTCAGACCAGAAAGGTTAACACGTTGATCAGGCCTGATGGACCAGATCAGGCCTGATGGAACAAAGAAGGCCCAAAGCCCTGATTATTTATTAATTTCATAATTAATAAATAAGGGAGAAAATAGCTATTAAGATAAGTCCTAGTGGGGATATAAATCCTTGTAGATTGGCCTCCAAGGAACCTCATGGGATAAGGAATCAGCTTCCTACTTCCTAGGACTCCTAAGTCTATCCTAATTCAGAGACTTGACCACCAAGTCTCCTATACCAAGTCCAATTCAAGGACTCCCACATCTATATAAGGGGCCTCACCCCACAAATCAGAACTACGTTTTTTGACATGATCCTTGGCAATCAGCAAGGTACGTAGGCATCTTGTTAAGGCAGATTGAGTCACGAAATACAAGAGCAGTCAAATCGAGCCTCGAAGCTCACGTTCCTTAGTAATAAATACAACAATTTATATATATTAGTTTTTAATCCATAACATCTGGCGCCGTCTGTGGGAAAGCACAACAACAACCATAGCGAGAACACGGAGAACAATTAGAGCTCTGGAGGAAGGAACACCATCGGGGACAACCCAGGTGATTTCGTCAACCGTGGAGATACCCCCTCACTCAACTTATGCATCTACTCAAGGGGAAGCCCAGATAGGGGCAACTCAACCTCAGCCACAAGGGACGATTCCCTCGACTATTCAAGGTACGAATCCTCAAGTTTAACAAGTACATGTACCTGTGAATTCTCGACCCATCGGGTATGAATATTCAACTGTTGTTACTACTAACCCCCCTTATGGGATGCCCCTTTACCATGAGGTTAGAGGAAGTAGACATGCTGGGTGAAGTGAAGCACGAGGGCAATCGCCCCCCTACATACGAGGTTTGGCTCCTATCCCCGAGGATCGGGAATTTCTGGTCCTTACACTGAGAGAGACTCTGAATCTTCGGATGATGAAGTAGCCCCAAGAAGGAGGCGTGCTGGCAAAGAGACGATGGCTGATGGAAGCCAACGCCCTCAAAGCACCCAAAGGGCGAATCCCCAAGAAGTGTAGGAAGGGATCAGGGCTCATGAGGCTGAGATTCAAAGGTCTCACGCGACTTGGAGGCGCACCAGACCACCAGACCCCAAGCACCTCCTAGAGGGAGAAATCCTCCTCCTATCATAGACCTGGACGGTCCGGTGTAGAGAAGGGTTGTTGTCCTAAGGGCTGATCCAAGCAATCTTCTTCCCCATGGAGATCCTGATGATCCTACTCCACCCTTCACTGAAGGAATAATGAATACCCATATTTCAAGGAAGTTCAAGATGCCAACTATCAAAGCTTATAATGGCACGGGAGATCCCGCTAATCATGTTAGAACATTCTCTAATGCACTGCTGTTGCAGCCCGTGAATGATGCTATAAAGTGTCGGGCCTTCCCTCAAACCCTGTCGGGTATAGCTCAAAGGTGGTACAGTCGCTTGCCCCCAAACTCTATTGGGTCATTCAGAGAATTAAGCCAGGCTTTTATTAAGCAATTCATCAGTGGGAGAGTTCATGAGAAAAGTTCAGCATCTCTTATGAGCATTGTGCATGGGACAAAGGAATCCTTGAGAGATTACCTGAATCGATTCACAAAGGAGGCTTTGAAAGTCCCAGACCTTGATGATAAGGTAGCCATGATAGCACTGCAACAAGGAACTAGGGATGAGTTTTTTAAGATGTCCTTGGCCAAACGCCCCCCTGAAAGCATGTTGCAGCTCCAGGAGAGGGCAGGGAAGTATATCAAAGTTGAAGAAAGCATGAGGAAGACCGTAGTAAGTAATGAGCCCACTGGAGGCAAGAAGCGGAAAACTGATCTAGAGTATATCGCTAAGGACAAGTATCCTAGAACCGAGCAAAACCCTGATTCAAACCCCAAGAAGGGAGGACCTGGGCAAAAGTTCACCGAATACGCTAAGCTGAAGCCAGATCTTGATGGAAATCGAGAAAGATCGAGATATTCGTTGGCCTAAGCCCCTGAAGGCTGATCTTGCCAAGCTAGACAAGAGCAAGTATTGCAGATTTCACAAAGATGTTGGTCACGACACCGATGAGTGTAGGCAGCTGAAAGATGAAATTGAGTTCCTCATTCAAAAAGGAAGATTGAACAAATACACTGGAGAAGGAGGGGACATGAATAATAATGGAAGGAAGAACTTTGAAGATCGTAGGAGGGACCAAGACTGATCAGGGGCGAAACCTCCAGCCTAGAGGACCAGTTATAAACACAATTTATGGAGGGCCGCGACCTCGAGGGCCTGTGATAAACACGATCTTTGGAGGTCCAACTGCTGCTGGATTATCCAAAAACTCCAGAAAAGCATATACTAGAGAGGTTATGCATATTGTTGGAGAAGCCCCGAAGAGGGCCAGGACAGAAGTAACATTGGCTTTTGATGATTCTGACCTAGAGGGTGTGAAGTTTCCTCATGACGACCCGCTGATCATAACACCGGTAATAGGAAATAGCCCGGTCAAGAGGGTCCTTTTGGATAATGGTGCTTCAGTGAATATCTTGCTCCATGACGCCTTTCTAAGGATGGGGTATAACGACTCCCAGTTGACACCAACCGATATGCCGATATATGGATTTGCAGGAGTGGAAATGTCCCGTGGAAGGGATAATCAAGTTGCCAACCACCATAGGTCAGGAACCGAGGCAAGCAACGCAGATGTTGGTCTTTGTGGTGGTAAAGGCTAGTTCAACTTATAATGCTATCATGGGGAGAACAGAGATACATGCCTTCAAGGCAGTCCCTTCTTCCTACCATTCAGTTATGAAGTTTCCCACCCAGAATGAGATTGGAAAGGAGAGAGGAGATCAAAAAATGGCTAGAAGCTGTTATGTAGCCTCCTTGAGGGCAGATGGAGTTGGGGGGCAGGTTCTTCCTATTAAAGATATGGATGTCCGAGAAAATGATGAGAAGAGAGGAAAGCCAGCAGAAGACTTGGTTTCGATTCCTTTAGACCCTGAAAATCCTGAGAGGATGACTTTCATTAGAACCACATTAGAGGAGCCCCTTAGAGGGAAGTTGGTGAGATTTTTGCAAGAAAATAGTGATGTGTTTGCTGTGGTCAGCAGCTGATATGCCAGGCATAGATTCGGAGCTGATTACTCACAAGTTAAACGTGGATCCAAGCCGGAAGATAGTGAAACAAAAGAAAAGAAACTTTGCCCCGGAAAGACAAGAGGCTATAAAACAGGAAGTAGAAAAGCTCTTAGAGGCTGGTTTCATCGAGGAGATTCAATTTTCAGAATGGTTAGCAAACCCTGTAATGGTGAAGAAGGCTAACGGCAAGTGGAGGATGTGTATAGACTTCACTGATCTGAATGATGCATGCCCTAAAGACTGTTTTCCGTTGCCAAGAATTGATACTTTGATTGATGCCACTGCTGGGCATGAGATGCTGAGTTTCATGGATGGATTTAGCGGATACAATCAAATTAAGATGCACAAGGATGACATTCCAAAGGTATCGTTCATCACTGACATTGGTGTTTATTGTTATCTTGTTATGACATTTGGTCTTAAGAATGCAGGAGCTACCTATCAAAGGTTGGTGAATAAAATTTTTAAGGATCTTATTGGTAAGACTATGGAAGTCTATGTTGATGACATGTTAGTCAAGAGTCTAGTAAAGGCTGATCATATAACCCATTTGAGGGAAGCTTTTGAAGTCCTAAGGTACCACAAGATGATGTTGAATCCTACAAAGTGTGCTTTCGGAGTAGGATCTGGAAATTTTTTGGGATTGATGGTCTCCAAGAGAGGGATAGAGGCTAATCCCGATAAAATAAAGGCAATCCTGGACATGAAACCACCAAAAACTATCAAGGATGTTCAGAAGCTCACATGAAGGGTTGCTGCTTTGGGACGATTCATCTCTAAGTTAGGAGACAAGTGCTTATCATTCCTCAAGTCACTAAAGAATATTAAGGACTTTGTATGGAATGAGGAAAACCAGAAGACATTCGAAGAGTTAAAGAAGTATATGGCCCAGGCCCCGTTATTGGCCAAGCCAGCTTTGAATGAAGTTTTATTTTTGTACTTGGCCGTTTCAGAAAGTATTTTGAGCGCTGTGTTGGTTAAAGAGGAATTGAAAATCCAGAAACCCGTATACTATGTTAGCAAAATTCTGCATGCTGCTGAGTTGAATTATTCAACTATTGAGAAATTTGCTCTAGCCTTGGTGATGGCTTCAAGAAAGTTACGTCCCTACTTTCAGGCTCATCAAATTGAGGTGCTAACAAATCAGCCCCTGAGAAATATCATTCACAGTCCCAAGGCTAGTGGGAGGTTGATCAAGTGGGCAATAGAGCTGGGAGAATTCGACATTAAGTACAAGCCACGGACGGCAATAAAAGCCCATGCATTAGCTGACTTCGTGGTGGAATGTACCATAGCCAACCAAGAATTTGGGGGGCAGGAGGATACCATACCTCAAGATAAGGAAGTCGGTAATGGGGACAAAGAAAAGGATATAAGGAGAAAGAATATTGGGTTCTCTATTTTGATGGAGCATCAAAAACAAACTCCAGTGGAGCGGGACTGGTTTTACAAAGCCCTGATGAGTTCTTGATTGAGTATGCCATGAAATTAGACTTCCCAACCACAAACAACGAGGTAGAATATGAAGCCCTGATAGCTGGCCTTGGCCTAGCTGGGACACTTAGAGTCAAAAACTTAAAGGTCCGTGGAGACTCGAAGCTGATCATATCCTAGGTAAAGGGAGAATTTGAGGCAAGGGATGATACGATGGCTAAGTATGTCCGCCTAGTAAAGGCTTGTGATGACCCAATTCAATGAATACCATGTTGAACACATTCCAAGGGAGGAAAATGCTAAGGCAGATGCATTATCAAAATTTGCTTCATCCGAGATAGAAGAAAGTTCCAGAAGTAGTGTACTTCCGTGTTTTGAAGACACGAAGCATAGATATTAAGCTTGTAGCTCCTATAGGCCTGGAGACGTCATGGATAGATCCCATTAAGGCCCACATTCAAACCGGTTGGTTGCCGAACGATGCAATTGAAGCACGGAAGTTAGCTGTTCGGGCACTAAGGTACTCTTGGATAGATGGGATTATGTACAAAAGATCTTTCGTGGTTCCTTACTTAAGGTATCTCAGGCTCGATGAGGCACGCTTGGCTCTTGAAGAAGTGCATGAAGGTATTTGTGGGCAACACTTGGGGGGCAGGGCCTTGGCTCATAAGATAGCCCGTTCAGGCTTCTATTGGCCAGAAATGATGGCTGATGCCAAAAAGTATGTGAAGAAGTGTGATTCGCTGTCAGAAGCATGCACCTGTTGTTAGACAACCCCCCGAGATGCTGACCTCTATAAACTCGCCCATTCCCTTTGCTATGTGGGGAATGGATATTGAGGGGCCTTTCCCCATGGCCACGGCACAAAGGAAGTTTCTGATTGTAGCCATTGATTATTTCACCAAGTGGATTGAAGCCAAACCCTTGGCCAAGATCACAACTAAGCAGGTTGCACAATTCCTGTGGGAAAATATTATGTGCCGGTATGGAATTCCCCGTATCCTTGTCACCGACAATGGAACATAATTCAACAACGAGGAATTCAAGAAGTACTGTGAAGAAAATGAAATTGAGTTATGGTTCACCTCTGTGGCTCACCCGCAAGCCAATGGGCAAGCGGAGGTAGCAAATCGAATAATCCTGGATGGACTAAAGAAGAGGATCGAGAAATCAAGAAATAATTGGGTAGATGAAATACTTCCAATATTATGAGCCTACAGGACTACCTGTAGAGTCACGACTGGAGCAACTCCCTTCATGTTGGCATACGGGGCAGAAGCAGTAGATTCCCGTGGAGATATCACATTCCTCTCCAAGGATTCAGGCTTTCAATGCTGAGGAAAATGAGGAAGGACAAAGGTTGGCTCTGGACTTAATCGATGAAGTGCGAGATGACGCACATGCAAAGATAATAGAATATCAGAAAAAGGTTCATTCTACTACAACCTAAGGGTTAAAGAAAGGATTTTCAAACAAGGTGACCTAGTCTTGAGGAAGATAGAAGCTTCTGGTGTAGGACAGAAAGGGAAGCTTGCCCCAAATTGGGAAGGGCCATACAAAGTCAAGAGTGTTCAAGGTAGAGGAACCTACAAGCTGGAGACGATGGATGGTTTTGAAGTCCCGAGAACTTGGCATGCACAAAACCTGAATGTTTACTATGTGTAGGGCAACTGAATATGATTCTCACTTGTCAAGATGACGAGTAGGTTGAAAAGCACCTTGAAGCTTTCCTTGCTTAGGATTTATTTGTTCTAGTTTTATTTTGAAGTTTATTAAGACTTGTGTAAGGGACGAATCCCAAACAATTTATGAAAGTTCATAAAGTTTTCAAAATATGTTTAAATGTCTATGGCCAGGCAAATAAAACTGAATGCATGGAATGCAAGCATAAATAAATAGGTCAAATAGATATTACAAGAGTTCGATAAATAAAGTCTCGAAAATAAGATAAAGAAAACAAGCCACGCAAGGCTGGAAAAGCTGTGACGCCCTCAATCTCGGGGTTAGGAAATGAGGACTCACACACCTCGATTCTAATAATAAAATATGCATAAACCCCGATTAACTCCTAACATGATCAACAAGATAAAGTATGAGACAAGATTACAACGACCAATCACAGAATATAACTTACAAACCCAAAATATTATTAAATAATCAATATCGGTTCCGGCTGGGAACCGACAGATAACCCATTGTATCTTTAAACACCACTTTCTAGGTGCGAGCTCACTCATAACCTGTACTACCTGCTCTGGCAACTGAAAGCCCTCAACACGATAGGGACCACCAGGTACGCTCTTACGAGCAGTGCGCCTAAGCCTGGCCATCTTCTTGCTTAACTGCCATGGTTAGATTAAGACAAAACAATGAGTATAAAACTCAGCAAGTAACTAAATAGCAGTTCTACAATAATAATTCTCAATATGCTTTGAACAAACTAGGGCATTCTATTTTAGCTAATCTAGGTGGCAGATTTCTATATATTCATTTTTGTTTTCTTTGAGATAAGGAAAGGTATCTGAAGAATAGTTGGGCTTTCAAGAAACAAGGCTCGAAACAGGATGAAAGCCGACATTCAACACAAATCATTATAGGATCAAAATAGATCTTTCGGTAGAGGAAAGCAACAGTATTTCAAGATATAGAATCATTCATATGATCAACAATTTCAGGAATCAGGGTTCTGAGCCTTAAGCTCCACAATAACATAATCAGCTCTTTTCAAAGCAGTATAAAACATTTTCATTTCTAGAAATCAATTTACTGAATAAAAGTTTCAGTTCCCTTTTTAAATAATCATTTAGAACCCATGATTGCATCACTTATCTTTCCATTTCATTATATACGGGTGATCAGCCCGTGTCGACCTCCATTCCGGTCTTTAAGGTACCATTCGGCATAATTTCAGTCATAAATTGGACTAGTCCCACTAGCCTCTTACCATGACTGAACTAGTCCCACTAGCCTCTTACGTCTCAATCCAATCCATCAGGAATTCATTTGGAAAACCTTGAGTTGGAAAAACAAATAGGTTTTCTAAAATCCATTTTATCATTACCAAGCATTTGAAATCATTCGGACTCTTTCAAGTCGAAACTCATTCTTAATTCAGATTTTAAAGAAACAAAGTTCAGGGAGTGAATCAAAGATACGCAAGGAACAATTCTCAAGGATTCTGCATCAAAGATAATAAGGTACTAAATTTGAAGGATCAGTAATAACTTAGGGATCATTAGGGCGATCAAGAGAAACAGGGTATCATTAACAGAGTTATCCAAGATAATTAAAGGTTCAATATGATTCATGGCATTATAGGAAACTGGAACAGAAAGGCAGATTATCAAAGGGTGAAATCAATAGGATTATCAATAACAGGTTATCAAGAACAAGGGTACTTCAAATCAATATCAGGGTTTCATAAAGCAAGGGTTTCATACTTTAACAGTTCAATACTCTACATGGTATGAACAACATTTCCTTTATAATCATTTACACAAGTAATCAGAGTTACTTGCCTGAAATTGCTTTCCTGAGGGTTGAACTACTGCCACCTAGTATACTTTTCCCTTTCCTAGCCCGAATGCCCTCACGCTCCGAATCTACAATAAAAACCAAAAATCTTAATTAGATTCCCAACTCTCGTTCCCGGAACGATCACTCTATACGATAACTCGATTATATCTTTGACTCGAGCATACGAATATAGCTTATACAAATAAGCACACAACACATAGCATATATCACAATCCTTTCTCATAGTTTTTATATCCTTATATTCCTAGCAATCAAAGCATACTCGCTTGACCTAGGCTATTTCTCAAATCACACTAACACGACTCTTTTACGAGTACTAGACCCATTTACAACCAAACATTTACGTGCATACTATCACTTATATCAATCGACTTCATTCCCTTTTCTTTTATTCCTTAAATTCGAACCACATAACACAATCAACTAAACAATCCATAGATATTCACATATACGCATCCAATCATTTCATATTTGATTATCAAAAACCAAGTTTTGACCTTAAGTTCATATGGCCTATTCGGCCTAATTGCAAATTACCACCATAAAATCAATCAAATACTCACTTTAATTCACATAAACACGTATCTCATTTAACAACCTTTAAAGAACCACTCTCCTTTCTTTTAATCATAGAAATCCGAACCATAATCATACATATACAATCAAATTTCTCAAAAATTACACCATACAACTTTAGTTCTAACATGATTTCACATTTAAACTAGCACCATTTTCTTGATCAACAACCATTCGAACCAAAACATACATACATGCTCACATGCAATTCAATTTCAACTTAGCACGACATCAAACACTTTATCTTTATCACGTAAGCCAACTAAGTTCCTTAACACAATTGATTTTTATCTAAATTACAACATACATCCATTCATTCATCAAATTAATCTATTTTAACTCAATTTCATTCGACAATAACTCAAATTCACATCTCAAGGTCAAATCATTGACATGCATATCTTGATCCTTTTTAAAACTAACATGCAATCACTTTTAGGCTATTCATACTTAGCGTTTACCAAGATTATCTCACAAAAATCAATTCCCTTTCTTATTAACATAAAAATTCGAACCTAACTTAGCATGCATCAATAATTTCATTTCTTTTTCAAGCTAATAACAATCCATTATTACTTTAAACAAGTTTACTCAAATCAAACAACTTTAAAGATTAAGTCCATTCGGCCTTTTTCAAAAACAAGACATGCAACTTGATATTCTTACTCCTTGAATCACAAATCATACTATTTCTTAACATCAAATCATTAAATCATGCAATTAACCATAATCAACTTGATTTCTTTTAAAATTATAATGGCCATTCGTCCTTTTTCAATCAGAACACCATATGCAAATATAAAGAATTGATTTTAAGGTTCTAGAGCTCAGTTTTTAATATCATAGCTCACCACTGGTTCACCGGAGTTCATCACCGGTGGCGGTGGCATCTCGGTGGCGCCCTCATTCGAGGGTGTCCAACCATGAGCCCCCGATTCCATCAATTACACAAAAAGAACTAACATGCACATCTTCTCTATCATTTGTTTACAAGGAATCAAGCTTAGCAAGATGACATCAACAACAAATAGCAAGAACCATGTGGTTCTCGGGTGATCACACACACCGAGCACCCACAACACACACACACATCGACATGCAAGTGGGTATACACACATGCACACACTTTTACCTACAAATATGTGTTTAACAAGAAGATTTGGGAATGATTGATGTGTTTGATCAAAGAAAAGAGAGGTATACCGAGAGAGATTGAAGAAAGCCGAGAGAGAGAGTGAGAGGGTTCGAGTGAGAGAAGGAGAGAAAAGAGAGAAGAGAGAAGTGATGTCACGGGAGCAAGAAGAAGAAAGAAAGGAAGGGAGTGAGGTTATATAGCACTCAAAAACAAGGGCACTTTGGTAAATTTCTAATTCCTTTTTCATTCTTACTTGTCCATCTTTTTACTAAAATAAAACAAATACTAAATATAAAATATATCTCTCTCGGGAAGTCAAGAATTATTGAAAATGACATTTTTAACCCGTAGGTCTCGAAATTAGCTTTTTATCCATTACTCATAATAAGAAATTGAGCGAACGGTTGATTTTATATGAATTTCGCAAACTCACTTTAATAAATACCTTTTCCACATAAAATTGATTTAAAAATGCAAAGATCAACAATTAAATTCACTTATTATTTTTAAAAAGTCTCTAAGACCTCTACGAAGATAACAGAACAAATCCCATGTTTTTATCCATCTCAGATGATTTTATAAAAATGCACGAAGGTTAAATAAACCCTTATTTAAATCAAATAACTCCTTTAAATCCATAAAAATGTCACAGAGCACACAGTCATGCACACAGGCAAGCAATCACACATATACGATCATATAACGACTCAGGTCTGATTATAAAATATATCACTCTTAAATCTTTATCCTCTTTTACGCGTACCGGGTCACGTTCAGCCTGACGGCCCGACGCTCAGCGTTTCGATTACGCTTCTCATTATCTTTGCCAATTAACACGTCTCTTAAGACGAAATACTTTATTCATTCACTTCACATTTAATTCACATTTTATATTATTTAATTCCATATCAGGGCGGGTTCCGTTCTACTTGACGGCCCGACACCACAGCTCGACCTCTAAGCTGACTCTTTAAATTGGAACATTTTTATCCACGCTCCTTAACTCTAGCATACAGATAAGACAAATAATCATCGCTTAATCACATAATTTCATCACATAATACATACGTTACTTTCTTAATTACGACGCAAAATTCTCGGTCGTTACAAAAGCTCTAAGGAGCTGAGGCGCCCTCAGCATCCATATCATCAGTCCCCTCCGCTCTCGCCAGATGTCTCTGTTGTCTCGGAGGAGGCGGAAGAGCTATCGTCCTCAGCAGGCCTGGAAGAAGACTTAGGAGGAGGAAGGAGCAGATCCTGAGGAACATGATCCAAGATAACTACTCGGGTACGAAACCTTCTGTAGCAAAGCGTCGTCATCAGGGCAGACATAATCCGCCGGGTTAATATCAGGACAAGCCTCATTCACGGTCCCAAGGGCCGTGTCCCAACCAGTCCTAAAAAACCCGAGAAAGACTGAGTCATCCCTAATCCTCATGGACTGGGCAAACTCCTCCGAGTCCAGGTAGTTATCTATAGCTTTGTCCTTCTCCGCCCGAAGTTCCACCAGTTCGGCGTTAGACTCCCCGAGTTCTTCCTCCTTGCGCTTGAACTTCTTCTCCAGAGTAGCATACTTCTTCTATTGCCTCCTGAGGGCATTGTCGGCCTTATCGAAAGCCCGCTTCCATGACTCGGCTTGCCTCACAACGCCTTGAAAATAGGCGTTAGACTGAAATATAGAAATTAACAAAGTATAAGGCAAGAGAATGCTACAAGTAAGAAAGATAAGTTCAAAAAAGAAGAGGCATACCGAAGCCAGAGACTGAGCTCCCATGAGCTTTATCCTCTCAAGGTCAGGGGTGGCCACCACGTCAGTAGAATCCTTGGGAGTCACGCCATGGTAGGACCAATCCCAAGCATGCTTCGTGGATCCAACCACGGTATCCCCTCGGCGGAATCCCCAGAGAAGCTGGAAGGCGCCTGTAGCAGCAGCAGCATGAGCAACAGCAGTGATAGGAGCATTGTGGCCCTCAGCTCCCTCAGTTGAAGCCTCCCCCATAGGCTCCTTGTGTTTCCTCAAGAAGCTAGGCTCCGTGGCCTTTCCTCGAGTGTCCAGGCCTGCAAGGCGAGCTTTTTTCATCCTAGCAGTCTCTTCAACGGGAGGTACATTGTCCTCGTTGATCTCCTTAGCAGCTACAAAATAAGGCAAAAAACAAAATAAGTGGTGTTAATAATGCATGAAATGAAATAAAGTTCAGAAGGGAAGAAAAATACCCTGTTGAGAAATAGAGGATAGTCCCACATGAATGAGGGAGAACTCCTCTAAGAGAGTCCAGCTGGTAGTAGTGTCATCGTCCTGAGTAAGCCCATTATAAATAATAGTTTTCTCGGGAGTTAAGTGAATGGATTTGAGGCTACCATCACTAACCTTCCCGAAGGAAGATCAGAAAAGTGTGCCCCAGTCTCCATTCTCCCAACGTAACCCAACGAAACTATTCCTCCAATTTTGGTTGTTATCGGGAATGGAGGCGTTGTTAAAGATATGTTTACTTTTGGGCCTTTGCTTAACGTAGACCCAACCACAAATACTGGAAGAGCTATTATAGCACTGAAAGACCTTCCTAAAAACAGCTACAGAAAGGGGAAAACCCTCCCTAAGGCAGCAGACCATAAAACATAAAATGTTCCTCCAAGCGTTTGGAGGGAGCTGACATGGGTTGATTTGTAAATCAGATAAAATATGAGGAATGAAAGGATGGAAAGGAAACCTAAGCCCTGCATTAAGGGCATCTGTATAAATAAAAAGAGTGTCGGTTTTCCAGTGGCAAGTACGGTCACCACTAGAAACTGGAACTAATCTAAGAGGAGGAAGGACATTATAACGTGCATTTAGTTTATTGAAATCAATGTTGTGCCAAGTGTTACAATGATTAAAAGAATCGAGATGTGCAGTAGAGGGATATTCATCCCCCCTAGTGTTAATAATATCGATTAAAGACATGTACGAAGAACGGATCTCGATATCCTTACCTCGTTTTGAAGCCGAGGCTATCTTCGCCGCTCTCTCGAAATTCTTGTCAGCCATTAGTGAAGCCTAGAAAACCTGAAAGTCTTGAAGGGAGGAGTGGCCAAAAAACTAAAGGAAGAGAAGAGGGAGAAATTTGTAGGATGAGTGGAGAAGTGAAATGAGAGGTGTGAGGAATCACACTCTCATCCCACCTTTATATAGCCAGAAAAATGGGGAATTTGGGCCTTGAAAAGCCCATTTGGGCCCAAACATAAGAAGGTTCTGGAATATCCAGGAAAGTCCTGGAAAAATCAAGAGGAAAAACTTGAGTTTTTTGAAGATTCTAGAAGAATCCAGAAAAACCCTAGAAGAATTTGAAATTTAGGCTTAGAAAGTAAATGCCCAGCTCAGAAAAAGGGCCCAATTTTACAAAAAAGCAAGCCCAGTTAAGGGCCCAAGTGTTTAAAAAGCCCATCCTGATTCAATAATAAAGAAGAAGACCCATTGACAAAAGCCCAGGTAAAAAGGCCCATGGATGAGGCCCAAATGATTTTAAGGGGTGTAAAAGAAGCCCAGTTGAAAACAATGGGCCCAAAGGTTAGCCAATAAAACCAGCCCAAAAAAAAGGGGGGCCCAATTAGTAAACAAACAAAATCCAGATTCAAGAAATGGGCCCAGGATTAAAACCCACTAAGAGGTTGGCCCAAGAAAATCCAGGCCCTAAATCAAGGACCCGAAAGATTCCAGCCCAGACGTATGGCCCAAAGTAAATATGTGCATTCATAAAAATTAGCATTTTCTTGACCCAATTCAATCAAGGCACGTGCTGTATTCCTCATCGAATGAGTTGTGGTCGAAAGGGCGTCGATCAAGGCTGTGAGAAAGGTTAATTCGGTAAAAATTGTAATTCCTGACCGAAAGGGTCAGGATTCTGATCGAGAACCCTACACCTGAGAACCTTGTCGACTAGAAATCAAGAGAAGATCCTGATCGAGTGGATCCTGCCCGAATATTCGTCGACCTAGGGCAACAAAAGATGGTTAATTCGGTCAAAAAGCAAGAATCTTGACCGAAAGGGAAGAAAATCCTAGTCGAAAAAAAGGGGGGGGGGAAATCCTGGCCGAAATTCGACCAGGATTCCTGATCGAATGCACCCTGCTCGAAATCCTATCGACCAAGGCATACTGAGGGGTAATTCGACCAGGATCCTGGTTCGAACAGTATTCCTGGTCGAAATCTGTATAAAAAAAAAGAAAAAAGGAAAAAGAGGGAAGAAAAAGAAGAAAAATTCCTGAAAAATTACCTAAATTAAGGATAAATCCCAGAAATTAAGGGAAAATTCCAGAAAATTAAGGATAAATCCCAGAAATTAAGGGAAAAATCCCAGAAATTAAGGGAAAAATCCCAGAATAAAGGAAAAAATTCCTGTAAATTAAGGAAAAATCCCAGAACTAAGGGAAAAATTCCTGAAAATTAAGATAATTCCTGAATAAAAGGAATAAAAGAAAAATCATTGTAAATGTGTTGGTCGCTCCACACTTTACGCAAAAACGAAACCCTGTAAGGGAACGAATGGATTTAACTTCTGCGAAACCTAGTCGATGTTTCCCAAAAGTTGGGGGGTAAATGATAGGGATAAATAAATCCTGATTGTGTAATTAAATATTACATTGATTATACAATCATTGGAGTGTTTTCTAAGAATGATGTTAAAAAACGTGAAAGAGAGTACATAAAATATAATATTTTTAATTATTTGTCAGAGTTAGCTCCGTTTATAGGTGCCGATCATTATAGATGCTCCAAGTCTCCAATGAGTGGGTAATAAAAGTGTCACACATCAAAATACATAACATATTGCCGTTTTGGCAACCCATTAAAGATGCTCCAAGACTCACTATATTTGGAATCGAGAGAACCTCTTCATACTGAACTTGTGGAAGATCAAATTTCATATCCTCGACAAATTCTTATGAGTAATATTTACCCCAACTTCTCTTGATAATAGAGAAGCTACCTGTATATTTTCACTTGACACATAAGAGGCTCTACATTTTAGTTGTATACATGAATAATTAGTGATAGGGTATAAGAGACCTGACTAGAATTCTATTTGGATCTAAAGGATACCAGGCTCGATCGATGGACCGAGACCCCCCTCTCCCAGAACAATCAAATGGAGAGACCAGGACCGGGCCCATCCCATGACCCGGATCCGGATCCAACCCAGAGCCTCGGACCTAATGCCTACCCGGATCTGGATCTGGACTCAGACCACCATGAGGGGGGTCCCAGCAAATACATGCACATCCCACAACCCGCCAAGCAAGGGTACGTGGGCACGTGACTATGACAGCTATCAACAACCAACACACCAGACAAGCACGGCGCGTGTCAGAAGGCCGTTAGGATACTCTGGAGGTGGTCCTCCCCTGGACACGTGTAAGCAATCCACCCAAGCCAGGCGTCCTCTGCTCCTAAGATCCAACGGACCAGATTTAGAGGTAACTACTCCTAAACCCTATCTTGGGGCTATATATACCCCCAAGGCTGAAGGGTTAGGAGTTGGAAAATATTCACTCTTGCACACTCGCACACTCTCATATATTCATAAACACACTAGCAGCCATCACATATACATACCCATACACACACACACACACAGCAGCAACCTCTACATTACATACATACATCTTCATCTTCTCCAAAGCTCTGTTCTTATTCTTACACCGGAGGCGCTGTGGGAGCCAAACCCCCCTTCGGATGTTGTTTTGCAGGCGCCCAACCAGCAGCCACACCTCATCCATACCTAGAAGGTCCAGGAACGGCGTCGGACGGAGCCGCCCGCTCACCGGAGTTATCATTTGGCGCTAGAAGGAGGGACGCTCCATCCTTGGGTCTCGGTGCCCCCTGGATTCATCCTCATCAACAAACTCTTGAGAGAGTCCACTTTTAAACCTGTAAGAACATAAACAACCAAACCCTTTCTTGAATATGAATTTTCATTTTAGCCACGTTTGTGTGAGCTCGTTACTTTAGGCCACGTTTGTGTGAACCCGCTCTTGTTTGTTAATTTTTGGTTGTTTGGGGCTTGATAAACTTGATAGTCTTGAAGCCTGGGGTTTAATAGTCTTGATAATTTTAAAACCCAGAACTGTTTTAGCTTGCATATTTTCCTTTGTGTCCTAGAGCCTGCTGTTCTTGTTTGGTATTATTGTTAGCAAAGCCCAGAAAATTTGTTTGCTATTATTCTGGAAATTTTTTGTAATCTTCAAAAAAGCAACCTCAGATCCACATTTTTAGCCTCAAATCTTGGTCAGTTGTTTGTACAATTGTGGTAATGGCAAGAGCAGGAAAAAATACAGCTGGTAGGCCATCCGCCAGTACCCATATTCAGGATCAAGACCCCTATCAAGTTCAAGAACCTGGAGGAGAGAGGGGAGACCTTCCAGGAGCAACCACTCACGCAGCATACCCCGGTCAGGGATGCTAGAAACGTCATAGAGCTCAATCAGTACAAGTACACCAACGTTCCAGTTGCAGAGGAGCATATGGCTAACTTAACAAGCCATGAACTTGATGAAGTAATCAGGCTCTACAGAGATGAACAAGCCCGGGCTCAGATAGAATTTGAACAAGATGATGAGCAAGAAGAGTCTGGGGACTCTCAGCAATCCAGGAGATCGGTCTTCGACCGAATTGGGGCTAAAGCAAAGAAGAATCAAAAAGAGCCTAGTAAGAAGGAGACAGAAGCAACCAGAAAGAAAAAGTTAGAAGAAATCAGAGAAAAGATTAGAAAGGAAGAAGAGGAAAAGCTGGAGCAAAAAATTCAGAAAAGAATGCAGCTGGAGGAGGAGAGGCTCCTAGCTAAAACTAGAGGCAAAAGAACTCGGAGGGACCCTACTCCCGAACTCATTTCTGATGACGAGGAGGAGGGTCAGAAAGATCTCAAAGACATGATTTACGAGCTCCAGAGAAAAATGGAGAAAGATTTCGGGTTGGAAGTTGGGGAGACCCTCACGCCCTTCAGTCACTCCCTAGAAGCCATCCCTCGACAGAAAAATCTCAAACACTACAACTTTGACTCTTTCGATGGATTGGGGGATCTGGAAGAGCACCTCAACTACTTCGAACAGATAGCTCAGATATACTATTACAATGACTTAACCAAATCCAGGTTCTTCGCCTCGACCCTCAAAGGGGGGCCCAAAGATGGTTCAGCATGATCCCATCAAGAAGCATTCACTCCTGGAAAGAATTCAGAGGAGCCTTCCTTAGAAGATTCAGAGCCAATAAAACACATGAAATGCACATGTGCCACCTGGAGACAATCCGCCAATATGATAACGAAGCACTCTCAACTTATATGCGGAGATTCCAGGAAGCCATCAACAAAGTTTCGAATCTCGATGAAAGGGAGGCTCTAAGCATATTTCAAAGGAACCTGGATCCAGAACACAATGAGAGGTATATTGTGGAGTTGATAACCAAAGAGCCCCAAAGCCTGGCCGCTGCTTATTCTATGGCAGCCCGGTTCATAAAAGAAACAGACGTTCTCCAGGCGATGAGAATGACCCGAAATGGAGGAAACAGGAACAAATCTTCTGATGACCAACCGAAAGGGGGTTACCATCAGGAGAAAAATTCAAACAAAGCAACCAAACCCAGCAAACAAATGTTGTACAAAATACCCCAATATTCCAAAGATTGGGTCCTAATATAGAATCCAAAAGTGATCTCGGCCCACTTACGCAGGCAAGGGAGCCTAGGCAAGAGCCATAGTGGACACCACTAAACAGGACCCGGGAAGAGATACTGAAGGAGATCAAGGGAAAGCCATTCTACTATCCTCCGAAGCCAATGCAGACTCCTCCGGAGAGCAGGCCTTACAACAGGCAGTGCGACTATCATGAAACCCATGGGCACAAGACTGAAAATTGTCTCTCTTTAAAATACTTCATTGAAGATCAAGTCAAGAAAGGCAACCTGAATCAATACATCTCAAGGGAGAAAAATCAGAGAGAAGAAAGGCAAAGAAAAGGTAAGAATGTGGTAAATGTGGTCCTGGGAGGTTCACACTCTCCCCCTAGGTGCCCGGGCTCAGGAGATGAGGTGTTCTCCGTCCAATCCTACCCGGAGATGATGATCTCATTCAGCTGCAAGGACTATGAAGGGGTCAACCCAAATCACAACGAAGTCTTGGTGGTAACACTTGATATATTTGACAACTGAAGTAAGAAGGATGCTGATCGATAATGGATCTTCAGTAAACATACTCTTCAAGCATACTATGGACAGGATGAGGCTTGGGAGTGTACGCTCCAATGAATGCCAAGAGGACCCTCTGTATGGGTTCGGGAACAACTTGGTCCCGATCCAGGGTACCTTATACTTACCAGTCATATTTGGATCGGGCCCAAATCAAGTTACCCATGTGATAAAGTTCTACGTGATCAATACCCCTTCATCCTACAACGGCATAATCGGTCACTCAGCCCTGACCAGGATCCAAGCAATCACCTCCATATCACATTTGAAAATCAAATTCCCAACTCCAACCGAGGTAGGAGAAATCAAGGGAGACTATGAGGTAGCTGAAAGATGTTATAGCCAGGCTCTGGTAATGGCTGAGACCCATCAAGACAATAAGAGAAAGGCTATGGTACTCCGGAAACAGCAAAGTATTAATAAACATCGCCCCCACTCAAGGGATGATGCAAGAAAAGAAGTTCAGGTCATAGAATCCCTCTCAAATCTGAAAGCAACCAAACCAAGCTCAGAAGAGCAAAAAAGCAACCAAGTCACGGAAGGGATTGAATTGAGCCCAGGCCTTAGCCAAACCAACCCTACTGTGCAAGCAACCAACCCGAAAAAAATTGGAGAAAGAAACAATAAAGAGATGACAGCCCAGGCTCATATTTATATGAAGAAGAATACAGAGGCTCGGATCCAGCAGATGGTATCAAATATGGATCAATCAAAGATAGAGGCCGATGTTGAAACTGGAAACAATTCTGATCAATACAAGCGATCCTTCCAAAAAGATGAAGATAGGATCCAGACTCGAGGCTAATTTCAGAAATAACCGGGTATCACTACTCCAAGGGTACTCTGACATATTCGGTTGGACCCCGAAAGACATGCCCGGGTTGGATGAATCCATAACGATGCATAGCTTGGACGTAAACCCAGAGAGGAAGCCAATCAAGCAAAAGAGAAGAATTTTTGCCCCAGAAAGGCAGAAAGCAATCGATAAGGAAATTGAGAAACTACTCAAAGCTGGAATAATATGCGAAGTCAAGTACCCAGAATGGCTGGCAAATGTAGTGATAGTGAAAAAAGCAAACGGAAAATGGAGAATGTGTATCGATTACATAGACCTGAAAAGTGCATGCCCCAAAGACCCCTACCCCTTGCCAAATATTGATCAATTGATCGATGCAACTTCTGGGCACGTAATGCTAAGTTTCATGGACGCCTACTCGGGGTACAACCAGATCAAGATGAATCCCAAAGACATCCTAAAAACAGCCTTCATAACCCACAGGGCGGTCTACGCATATGTGATGCTACCTTTCGGATTGACTAATGCGGGAACAACATATCAAAGAATGAATAAAATCTTCAAGGACCAGATTGGAAGGAACCTGGAATCATATGTCGATGACATGATCGCAAAGTCTACAAGCATCCCCGGGCACATAGGAGACCTGAGAGAATGCTTCGATAACTTGAGAAAATACTCACTCAGGCTCAATCCAGAAAAATGCACATTCAGAGTAGGGGCAGGAAAATTTCTTGGATTCATGATAAGCAACAGAGGAATTGAAGCCAACCCAGAAAAGATAAAGGCAATCCAAGAGATGAAGGCTCCCAGAATGCAAAAAGATGTGCAGAAGCTAGCAGGGTCACTGGCTGCACTAAGAAGATTCATCTCAAAGTTAGCTGAAAGATGCCTACCCTTCTTTGACCTGTTAAAAGGAGCAACCAACAAGACAGAAGTTAATTGGAGCCCGGAATGCCAAAGCGCATTCGAAGAAATCAAAAGATACCTTTCTCAACCCCCTATGTTAACCAAAGCTCAACCCGGGGAGCCCCTATCACTTTACCTGTCAGCTGGGGCCCTGGCAGTTGGAGCAGCCTTGATCAGGGAAGAGAATGGAAAACAGCAACCAGTTTATTATGTGATCCAAGTGCTAAAAGATGCAGGAGACCCGATACCTGAGGCTAGAAAAGTTTGCTTTTGCCTTGGTCACAGCATCCAGGAAGCTCAGACACTACTTCCAGGGAAGGGAGATACGAGTTGTAACTAACCAACCCCTAAGGAAGATAATATATAAGCCATATATCTCAGGAAGGTTGGTAAATTGGGTAGTTGAGCTAAGTCAATTCAATTTGAGTTTTATTCCTAGAACAGCAATCAAAGCCCAGGCTCTAGCTGATTTCATCATAGAATGCAATTTCCCAGAAGAAGAGCCCGTGCCCATGAACATTGACCCTGAGAGAAACACAGATCAAGAAACAAATGCCTGGGCTCTCAAAGTTGATGGTTCTTCAACCAATGAAAGATCAGGAGCCGGGCTCATCCTAAAGAGCCCAGAAGGATTCAAAATCTAAACAGCAATCTCCTTTGGCTTCTCAGCAACAAACAACCAGGCAGAGTACGAGGCCTTGATTGCAGGATTGAAGCTAGCAAGAACACTCAGGATCCAGGATCTTAAAATCTACAGCGACTCCCAGATCGTGGTAAAGCAAACAAATGGCGAGTACATAGCCAAGGATCCAGTTCTAGCCAAGTACCAGGCTCTGGTCCAAAGCTACCTCGCCTCCATACCAAAAATCCAAGTCATCCAAATCTGTAGAGATGAGACTTCAGAAGCTGATGCACTATCTAAACTTGTTCAAAATTCATCAGACCTGGATTGCTCCGTCTACTTCGAAGAATTGCAGAAACCGAGCACAGAGTCTGAAGAAGTCATGGAAATAGACAACAGTCCTGAATTGGATGACTCCATTTATTAACTACCTAGAGAAGGGAGAGCTCCCGGAAGATAAAGGGAAGGCTCAAAGGTTAAAGGCAAAAGCTTCAAAATTCTTCATCGAAGAGGGTATACTCTATCGCCGGACCTTCTCCTCCCCGATCCTCAAGTACATAGGCCCATGAGAGGCACAGTACTGCCTTATGGAAGTTCATGAAGGAATCTGCGGGGACCATATGTCCGCAAAGGCCCTAGCTCACAAAATCATAAGACAAGGATACTATTGGCCTACTATCCACCAGGATGCAATAGACTTTGTCAAAAAGTGCAAGGAATGTCAGTTATTCAGCAATGTCAGCCGGATGAGCCTAGTCCTACCTTCCTCAGTCTTGTCACCAATCCCATTTGCTGTATGGGTATTGATATCATGGGACCATTCCCAAGAGCCAGAGGAGACCTCAGGTACTTACTAGTCTCAATTGATTATATGACAAAATGGGTAGAAGCAAAAGCCATGAGAACAATAAACCAACAAGATTGCATCAAATTCATGGACAACATTCTGATGAGGTTCGGAGTCCCGAGAGTATTGGTCTCAGATAATGGTCCGCAATTCGTGGGTTCAGAATTTGAATCTTACCTTCAAGAACGGGGTATCCGGCACAAGAAGTCATCTGTAGCTTACCCTCAAGGGAATGGCCAAGTTGAAGTAACCAATCGAATACTTCTCCGGGGGATCGAGAAAAGGCTCAGGGAAAGCAAAACAAAATGGCCGGAAGAATTGCCTAATATATTATGGGCATATAGGACAAGCTCCCGAACAAGCACAGGAGAAACCCCCTTCAAATTGGCTTATGGAACTGAAGCCATGCTACCAATTGAAGTAGGATCCCCCTCCCATCGAGCAATCAACTTTGATGAGATAGCAAATGAGGAGGGGCTCAGAACAAATATTGAGCTAATTGATGAAGTCCGAGACCAGGCAGTGGCAAGAATGGAAAAGTATAAGCAGAAAACAAGAGAGCACTTCAGCAAGAAGTCCCAGGTTAAAAACTTTCAAGTTGGAGATCTGGTCCTTCGAGACACGGAAGCTTCAGACCCCACAAACACTGTAAAGCTAATGCCAAAGTAGGAAGGCCCATACAAAGTCAAGGAAGTTCTAAGACCGGGAACATACAAGCTCATGAACATGGATGAGTCTGAAGTACCAAATATATGGCACAGACTCAGGCTCAGAAAGTTTTACCAGTAGAAAAAGCAACCAAAAGCAACCAGAACTTGTAGCCTATGGCAAGCAACCAATCTATGATCCTATATTTTATATGAAAAAATTTGCAAATCAATGAAAAGAATTTTCCTTTCTTAGAAAGTTATTACTTTTAAATTACCAGTTATTAAAGCAAAAAACAACCCGGGTACGTTCTCATACCCGGGTTGGAAGCAAAAAACAAAGGCAACCACTATTTGCTTAGAAAATTTCTAAGTAAATGGAGCAATCACCAATCCGGATTAGACATACCCAGATTGAAAGAAAATTTAAAAGCAAAAATCAACCCGGATAAGCATTCAAATCCGGGTTGCAAACAACCATTATGTACTTAGGTAACCCTCTAAGTACATAAAGCAAAAAAGCAAACACCAACCCGGATAACCATTCGAATCCGGGTTGAAAACAACAATTATGTAAAGCAAAAGAGCAAACAACAACCCGGATAAGCATTCAAATCCGGGTTGCAAGGAAACATTATGTACCAATATTTTCTAAGTAAATAAAGCAAAAAAAAACCATAAATCAACCCGGGTAGATATCATACCCGGATTGAAATCAAATTCAATATCAAAACACAACCAGGATAAGCATTCGAATCCGGGTTAAAACAACCATTATGTACTTATATTTTCCAAGTACATTAAGCATAAAAGCAAACATCAACCCGGATAAGGCTCCATACCCGGAACAACCCTGATATACACCCAATCCGGGTTAGGGGCCATAGCCACAGCCCGGATCAGGATCATTTGCGCAATAGAGCCAGGATCCGGATTGCTCATAAAAATAAAAAGTACAGATTGAAGATAAGCAAATATTTTCCACAATGGAAGGAAAGTACAAGGCAACGAAAGTAAAATTTAAAGCAAGATCCGGATTGCCTTCAATCCGGAACAAATCCAAATATTACAAATAGTTCAAATCAAAGTACAAGAATGGGAAATCCTAGAAAAAGAAATTACAAGGGTTGGGCCCGAGAAGCTTAGCAAAGCTGGTCCGGATCTAGAGGAAGTTGGGGCTCAGACCATCATAGGGTTCCGGTTCCCCCTGACCCTGCTCCACTGTGACCTTTGCAGCAAGGAACTTCTGGATGAAGCTCTCCCAGGACGCCAAGGGGTCGGTCTTGATGTGGCGCTCAGCAATGACCCAGGATCTGCGGACTTCGGGAACCCCGGCC
Organism: Apium graveolens; assembly: GCF_009905375.1. Classification (NCBI taxonomy): domain Eukaryota; kingdom Viridiplantae; phylum Streptophyta; class Magnoliopsida; order Apiales; family Apiaceae; genus Apium; species Apium graveolens. Next base: position 271,191,060 of record NC_133649.1, read on the forward strand.
TGAGCAACCTCAAAGTCATAAACATCGCTGGGCTTGAATTCAGCAATTATAGCCTCCTTGTTCAAGTTTTCCTTGGCAGCAAGTTCGGCCTTAAGCCTCCCCACTTCTTTTGCAAGCCCCTCAGCCCGGTCCTCAGATTCCTTCAACTTCTGGTTTAACCTGGACTCCACCACGCGGAATCCCTCCCGGGCTTCCTCCAGCTCCCCCTGCAGGGTATCAGCCCTTATCTTCTCGGTATTGGTCTGGTTGTTGGCCTCCCGGACCTCCGTGTAAGCAACATCTGAGCAGATGGATATGGCACTCCCGGGCTGAAAAAAGACAGAAATCAACTAAGTAAAAATAAAAATGGGAGCGCAACCCGGAACCAAAAGCATGGAAGTTTTGGGTACCTGTCCCCATTGCCCAGTAACCCTCTTCAAGGCAGCAGCCATGCTATATCCCTCCACCTCCTCATAGTCATCTTGGGAAGGAATACTAGACATGAACCCGGCCAGGTCAACCAGGCTCTTTATCCCTATCCGGATGAGACCCCCGTCCGGGCCCTTCCCGTCCGAATCACAGACGACCCGGTCGGCAACAACAGCTTTTCCGCGGGGAGGCTTTCCCGGGGCGGACTTCCTTTTCTTCGAAGGAGGGTCCTCAGAGATCTCCTGCACATCCGGGTCCTCGTTCAAAGCAACGTCACCCGGACTGGGAACGTTCCGGGGGGCAGAAGACTCGGCACCACCCTCGGCATCCGCAGATCCGGATCCAGTACTAGGGGCCCCTTTGGTCGTCTTATATGCCAATCCCAAGGAGTTGAAAGCTACTGCATAAGCCGAAGAAGACATAATCGCTCGGGATGAAGGGTCGTAATGCGGCAAACCTGAAAGATTGGAAAAGAAAACTATCAGCACAGGATTAATATACATGCAAAGACTACCAAATCCGGAAACAAAATACTACAGTGAGCCCGGATCAGAAAAACAAAGCTACATAGACCATAATCTGGATCATGGGAAGATGTTTTATGCAAATTGGCTACAAGTAAAAAAGCAAAATAGACGTTGATCCGGACCATCAGGAAAAGCAGAGAGACCCGGATCAAAGACCAAACAGAGTTTCCCAACAATAATTACAAGTTAAAAGAAAAAGGAACGTAATCCGGATCACCAAGCAGGGATGGGGACCCAGATCACGAACAGAACAGGATAAAGAAGAACTTACAGCCAAGTTGGAAAAGGAGTTAATGGTTCATAAAGGTATCCCGGGTCGGCTGGAACCCGAGACTACCGCAAAATTTCCTAATCTGATCTACAGCCTCCCCCTCTAAGATCTCCGGGTTGAACTTTGTCTTAACTTCCCCGGTTGTAAAGTAAGGGAGAAACTCCAGATCGAACCCCTTCAGCATCAATATCTCCCCGTTCCAGTGTTTCAACGAGGTCTGGTGTATAACCGGTTTCGACCTACCCGGACCAAAGCCACACTCTACTGCCCGGAACCTCAGCTCATAAAAAGGTTTTCTGGCTTGATTTAGAAAGATAAAAAATCTGGTGGAACAACTTGAAGGTAGGCATGAGCCCGGCCTTGTTACAGCAAGCTATGAACCAGGTCATAGACTTAATCCCGTTTGGAGTTATCTGCATTGGGGATATCCTGTAGACATACATACACAAGTGCTTAAGAAAAATGTGGCGGCGAGGGATCCACCCGGACCTTAGATGCTCCAGCCAGACCGGAACAAAACCATCCGCATGACGGTGGAAAATCCTCTCATGGGGCTCGGGCCACCTCCAAGCGATATCAGGAGTTAATTGAAAAGCAGCCTGGATTGCCTTGTCCATATCACCCGGGTCAGCTTCAGCATAAAAATCCTTCAGCTGGTAATGATCCCGGTTGATCCCAAACGAAGCAAAAGCTGTTTCCAGAGCACCTTGGTCATAAACACCCGGGTGGCCATCCTCGTGCCTCTCGTATCTGACCCGGGTATAATAAATGCTATCTTCAAACCCGGGTGGCTTCCTCACGACATGATACTTAATATCGGACCAGCGGCCGTTTGGCGTAAAGATAACTGAGTTTTCCGGAAGCCTCTTAAACCGGAAGCTCGTAATTGTTCCCACAGACCCGGACCCCTTCCTCACCATCTCGCCCCGAATCTGTTCTCTACCAGATGAATCCAGATCACTCTCTTCGTCAGAAAAGTTGGGGTAACAGTTATAGACTTTCCTAGCTCGCTCCTTGGTCCGGACCATATACCTATTAAAATGAAGGTCAGTTAGCCTGGGCCCTACATATTTTATTTGTTTTGCTAAGCGGTCCGGATCAGGTACATTATGTTAGTTTTACCATAACCTAATGATCTGGACCACCAATGCAAGTCCAACCCGGAAAAACATCAACGATCCGGATCATGTTAACTACAAATAAATAACAAAACAACCATGGACCCGGATCTTGGTGGCAAATACCCGAATCCGGATCCATAGCAGCCAAAAACTTAAAATCACCCATACACCCGGATCCTCACGGAAAACACCCATACCCGGATCAAAAGCAACCAAAAACAGCTTAAAAAACCCAAGTCATATAATTCTACCCGTAAACCTCCCCCAGATCCGGATCCTATACCCTCGACTCGGATCAAAATCAAAACCCTTACCCCCAAACAGTTAACCCAAGAATCAAACAACAAAATCCACCCTTTTTACCTATACACACATATATTTTAGCCAAGAACACGAAGAACACCATCAAAAAACCCAGAAAAATCGAACACAAAAACATTATTTTCGCACAAAAACATGGCAAAAAATCCCCAAAAGCTACAGATCCAAGCAAGATAAACCACAAAACCAAGCAACAAACCGCAAAATAAAACCACAAATACCGATTCACATTGTCAATTCACGGATGGGAGATAAAACACGAAGCATGCATTAATTTAAAGAAAAAATGCAAGGAATCAAGAAAGGAAACTAAAGAGGGGAAAAACAGGACTCACAAATCGCAGAGACACAGAGATGAGCGGCGGCACCACGACGGAGAAATCCAACAGAAAACGCAGCCTTCCGAAGAGTTTTGAGAAAAAAAGATAAAAAATGACTATTCAGTTTGGGAGAATGAAAATAAGAAAAAAAAAAGAAAGGGGGCTGCGTCTTTATAGGAGAAGGGGGAGATAAACCAGCCCTGCCACGTGGCAGCCAGGGGTTGGTTATCCAAGCAGTTACAAAAAATACATATATATATGTATATTAATATATATACATAAAGCACATTTAAATCGAATCATCAGTATGGTCCGATTATCAAGCAAAGTAACTGCCCAAAATTCAAATTCGAAGGGGGGAAAAGGAGCAAAACCGTTTGAATTCCCAAACCTTTCGAATTCCACAGCCCAAGACCCGGATCATTAGCCCTGATCCAGATCATTGTCAACCAGATACATTTTCTAAAGCAACCATCAACCTCAATCCGGACTGGCATCTACTACACAAGATCCAGATTGGGGGGCAACCAGGAGCAGAAAGTTTTCTCCAAGGCAACTATGTAATTCTAATCTACTCCCTCATCCAGAAAATCTGCATAAGGGAGTGGGGGGCAAATGATAGGGTATAAGAGACCCGACTAGAATTCAACTTGGATCTAAAGGATACCAGGCTCGATCGATGGATCGAGACCCCCCTCTCCCAGAACAATCAAATGGAGAGACCAGGACCGGGCCCATCCCATGACCCGGATCCGGATCCAACCCGGAGCCCGGACCTAATGCCTATCCGGATCCGGATCTGGACTCAGACCACCATGAGGGGGGTCCCAGCAAACACATGCACATCCCACAACCCGCCAAGCAAGGGTACGTAGGCACGTGACTATGACAGCTATCAACAACCAACACACCAGACAAGCACGACGCGTGTCAGAAGGTCGTTAGGACACTCTGGAGGTGGTCCTCCCCTGGACACGTGTAAGCAATTCACCCAAGTCAGACGACCTCCGCTCTCAAGATCCAACGGCCCAGATTTAGAGGTAACTACCCCTAAACCCTGCCTTGGGTCTATATATACCCCAAGGCTGAAGGGTTTAGGGGTTGGAAAATATTCACTCTTGCACACTCACACACTCTCATATATTCATAAACACACAGCAGCCATCACATATACACACCCATACACACACAACAGCAGCCTCTACATTACATACACATCTTCATCTTCTCCAAAGCCCTGTTCTTATTCTTACACCGGAGGCGCCGTGGGAGCCAAACCCCCCTTCCAGTGTTGTTTTGCAGGCGCCCAACCAACAGCCACACCTCATCCATACCCAGAAGGTCCAGTAACGGCGTCGGACAGAGCCGCCCGCTCACCGGAGTTATCAATTAGAATTCAAAAAATCATTGAGTTTTTTCTTTTAGAGTCCCGGGCAGTCCTGAGTAGTAAAATATTTCACACTGCAGCTAATCGTGAAAAATCACTAAAAAAAGAAATTGTCTTCCAGCTTGCATGCATAAGATAGATTTATTCCTCAAGGAGGTGTAGGTGACTGCCACTACAGTCCTGACTTGCATAAGATCAGATATAAGTTAACATTTAGAAAAAAATAATGATTCGGTAGATATAAGATGTAAGTTAACATCTAGAAATTTGTTATCATTGTAGTAAATACTTTCATGTAAGATCAGTAGAAATGATGGAGTGTTTTCATATCTCACAAACTTGCTTCAACATTTGATGGTTTAGCACTCTGTTTTGATGAGGACGTATATAGTATTGTGATTCAATATTTGCATATATATACAAAATTCCCTAACATTAGGGACATATGTATGTTTTTCTAAAAATGTATTCAATGATTTAATAATATTGTCAAAAACTCAAATGCTTACAAATATATCATGTTCAGGAGAATAATGATATCTTGCAATCCTTTGACTGGAGATTATGGAGGAGCAGCATACCGACCTGATAGCATGTTAGAATATTGAAGCTGTCAATCAAAGTTCTGACATATCTATAACCAAGGATTCGGAACATGAAACGACAAATATGTACTATGTTGAACGTACCTACAATAGAATAAATCAAGATTGGTTAGTTGTTGTAGAAGAAAAAAGAGGGATAGGGAAACAGAAAAAATAAAATCTGGATGCACTGATCTTATGCGCTTCATAAATCGGATTTCGATTCACTTCCCGCAGGCAACATGCACCAGCATGTGCTTGTTGGAACCTGAAACCGCTTGTGAACAGCTCCCTCCACTCAGATTATATAACCAGTTGATCGCATCTGCTATCTATCTATCTATCTGTTTTCCAACTCATTACAGTTTCACCTCTCCAGAAACCTAGATTTGTGTAAGATGCCGTAATTAACTATATCCTACTAACATATTTCTTGTAGTTAAACAAGTATTTAAGTAATTCTTGTTAAAATTAAACATGAGAGTATTCCAATTGTATTAGTGCCATAATGATCTTGGTCAATATTAAGTTTTAGCAGAATTTAATTTTTTGAGAAAGTACCAATAAAAATTTAGATACATGGGAAAAGAGCTAGCAAGTGGCTTGGCTATATAAAAGGGGGAGAGAAGAAATTTGGCTGGCTAAGTTTTGGTGATGGGAAACATTGGAATAGAAAGAAAGAAACCATTGAAGGCACCTGATACTCGGAAGAAGTAGCGTATACAATATCTTATCAACACTCTCTTTAATCTGATTTTTGCATCCCCTTTTTCTGGACAAGCTCAAAAAGCTTAAGTTAAAGAATACTGATATTTTCCAGGTTGGCTACCAAGTACAGATTCTGGAAATTTCTTACTAGACATTATTCCCTGTGACTGTATAATAATCATGTTTTAAGTACTAAGCGTGATTGTTAGTTTTGAACTGCTCCAATATTCACAAACTTTAAAGAAATTGATGGTACTCATTGAAAAGAAACTGTTTTCAATCTTGTTTGTCAACTAATCCTAAGATTTTATTCTCATTATAATTACATTACATGACCTGATCAATTCTTCATTAAGATCTAATTGGATGACTTAAGTGATGTGAAATGCATCCACAAGATTGACAGTTACTACATTGTGTAATACTGCTCCAAATTAGGATTGTTCATAATTAAGCGGAAATTAAAACTTCAAGCGTAGTTGATTACTTCAATTTGGATTTTAAATTGACGGAAAATCAACAAATTTTCAGAGTGTGGCCGACATACACCAACTAAGAGAAGGCTGATTAAGTTGAAGTAGATAAGGGTAGAAATTAAGCAACAAATAAGGGGTGAGATTGAGATGTAGGATTAATAAGAAGGGGTATATATGTTGTACTTTGATGCAAATCTGGTGTGCGGCCATGTGCATGTTAGATTCCTGGCCTATGATGCTCTATATTACGTAGGTCAGATTTCTTTGCTGCTGCTGCTGCTGCTTCCGCTTCTGCTACTACAGCTTTAACACTAGGAGAATACTATTCACCTTTTTCACTCTGAATGATTCTCCCCTTGGCCTCACTTAATATTTCTTCATCATTTCAACTAGCTAATTAGTTGCTTGCTTCACCAATATTCATCTGTAGCGCAAGACAGACACTAACCAACTTCATAATCTTTGTTTTTTGGCTTATCAACTTTATAAACTCTGTTCATTGCTAGAAACTTAAAGAATACTCTGCTGAACTTATAATATTATTTTGTTTAAACATAGAACAAGAAGTCACGTCTTAATATATTATTGCCTCCGATTTAACAATTGTAAATCGCCACCATTGAAATGCCCTATTAGCTTGGATGATTAACTGAGAGATTAAACATAAAGTCTTTCTTCTTGTAAGATATCTATCAAATTTGGGGTAATCTGCCCCAAATTTAGATATTTGAATCACTGTTAGAGACTTAGAGATGGCCTCAGACTTCATCTGAGTTATTCATTTCACATTTTTGTTTATGCTTTCAGCACTTGTATCCTTCAATTTCAATTTGACAGTTAGCTTCAGCTCTTCTACTTACATTCACGTCGAATGTTTAGTCAAAGTAACTTGACTGAACGTTCCGCTGAAACTCAATAATGCGATACTGGAGATTTAAACTATAATTCATTAGTTTGTGTGTTTTGTATCAGTTTCTTTTTATTAGTGTACAAGATTGCAGGCACTGTTCAGTTGACCCACTAGCACATAAACCACTTGCCTGAAGACAATGCTTGAAAATCGTCCCCACAAGAACAGAGAAGAATCTTGTTTTTGAATTAAAAAAAGAGATAAATTAAGGGAAATAAAGATAGCGCCAAGTACATACTATAAATAGACAATGGTGGCAATCTACGCCTAAGTGACATTGCACAAAATTATACAAGCAGATCATTGATAAAAAGGACTGCAAATCATTAGAAGGTCCTAAAGTATATTGTTTCAATGGCTTTCACTCCTCAGTACTTCTCTAACTACAACTTCTCCAATGGATTCTATGAATTTCCTCAAGCGACTGGCGGAGATGGAGTTGGCCTAGCAATGTGGTGTGAAGAAAACTTACCGTTGTTTGAAAACATTATGAATGGTGTGGGTAACTATATGGTGCCATCGGAATCAGACTATGACATCGTCCTCAATTTCAACTATGTCATTTCCTCAGGAGTATGACAGTACTCAAGCTACTTGGAATATGCAGGCCGCTCATGTGCCCGAGATGAATATTGGATTCGCGGTGGGGAATCAGCCAGAAGGTTGTGAATTTGGGGAGGAATGCAGTGGATTTGCTTTCTAATTTTTGGGCTGAACAATATTCCAGTACTACCACCAACGCCTGGGTATGTTATGTATGTCTATCTTTTTGAAATTTTTGGTCCCAAATTTCACGTGTCATGTTGCATAAGACTAGTCTTAAATCCGTCCATGCTAGTATGGCTCATAAGGAATATGTATGGTGCTGAAAGTGAGATTTTTCAGAACATTTGTAAAACACTAATACTGATAAATTTTGTGCAGGAAATCAAAGGTGAGCAGACTGTACAAGAAAGTGAGGAACCGGCAATTAAAATCGGGAGGTACTCAGTTGAAGAAAGAAAGGACAGAATCTCAAGGTACTTGAAGAAGAGACATCAAAGGAATTTCAACAAAACTATCAAGGTCCTTAATTGAACTCTGTGTTTCGATTACTTGTCACATTTTCATACAGCTTTGATTAATGTATAGTATACAACATTATCTAAAATAGTTTAATTTTCATGGTGGGATTCACGTACAGTATGCATGTCGGAAAACACTAGCAGATAAGAGAGTTCGCGTTCGTGGAAGATTTGCAAAGAACAATGAAGCAGCATCTGATCAAGATGAAACAAACAAAAAGAATTTGCACCAAGATTCATATAACGCCAACTTTTTTCAGGTACATAATTTTATCTTCTAAGCAAAATATTGTTTTGTTTGATGCTTTGAACTTTGCTTGTGGTAAGTTTGATTCTTATTGTTTTTGTGTTCAACAAAATCAGCAGATCAAGCATGATGATGATGAGTGGTTAGAGGCAGTAACAAGCTTCATGTACTTACCATATGTCAATGGTTAACAACACATTATACTACATACTATTGGGGAGTCTATACATGTAAGAATCAACGTAGAGTTCTTCTACGTAACCATTCTCGAAACCCCTACTGAATGCATGGAACCCGAATAACTTCTGGAACGGGTTATACTTGTTGTTTGTAAATTAATGATGTTTTACAAGGGACTGATATTAGCAATAAAAAGCAGAAAGTTGAGTTTAAACGCCGCACGTGTTAAATTGTTCTTGGATTCCAGTAGTGTAAAGCAATTATCTATATATCGTAACGTTAAAAAGAACCAGGGAGGCTCAATCTGGTACTAGTAAAGTTCTACCTCACTAGACACCGGCCTCTCAGTTCTCTGTCTCTACAGAATCTAAAAGATGCTATGTCGTACGCCTAGAACAAAAGCTTGAAGAAGCCAAAAATATGCCTTGTCCTTGGAAATCAGAAGTTGAATATAACACTACACACACATATGCACATTTATGAGAAAAACACACAAACAGACTTCATACTGGGAACAGTGTGATTGAAGTGCAAATGACAAATGAGTAAGCTAAAATAATTAACTTGGATTTTGAATAATGCTACCTATAGGTACCTTGTTGGGCCTTATCCTAAATTAAGTGCGTTTCAGTTTCAAAACATCTCATAACTTGAATAATTTCCATGTTTCCATCAGTTGATAGCCAGCAATAACGTCAACTCTCACTGCATTATCTCTCAATCTTATATAAAGCAAACTTACTACAACAGTAAGTCACCTCCCAATTTAAAACTTCTTGTTTAGATTACATAGTCATTAGCCATATCAAATTAATTCTAAGATCATTTCTCATTTGCTGCAAACACAGTCTACCTATATCCCTATGTAAACTCTAGCTTTGGTAAGGTTATGATGTCTGATGTATGAAAATCATGTGCTAATGATTTACTACTAATGCATTTTTGTCGTCTCCTCCTTAATCGTACGATTAAACAACATAACAACACTTACATCAATACCCAATACCATATCAACAAATAATGAGGGGAGGACTCAAACCTTAAACTATGCACAAACCGAAAATGTTAAGGTGTCACGATAAAGTCTCATCACGATTTTATATATTTAACACTTACTCCCTCCGTCCCGAGGACACGGATGTTAAAAAAAAGTGAAATATTAAAAGAAAAAGTAAGAAAAATGGGTAAAATGGTGTGACCTATTAATATTTAATATATAAAGTTAATGTATTGGAAAGAAGTAATAGACCTAACTGGTGTAATTAATTTTTATATTATAAAACTATTATTATTTTTGGTAAGTTTTGAAATATATAAATTAAATGCAACATCCAAAAAAAGTGTATAGAAATGAATGAAATGAAGAGAATATCATTTTTTTTTGTTTTTATTAAACACATCCTCACAAGGATCTATCATCTATAGTCCTTGTATTCATCATCTTTAGCATTTGAAATATGTACACTTTCTCATTGCTTAATAATATATAGTAAAAACTACTACTCCCTTCATCCTTACCGTTTCTTTTTTGTGATGTCTCAGTTCAATTTTTTACATTTTAAAACTTACCTAAAATAGTCAATGGATCTCATCATTTTCCCACTTTTCCTTCCTTTTTGCACTATTTTTACCTCACTATCTCCTTTTTATACATTAAAAATCAATATGTCCCATCCATTTCACCCATTTTTCTTTCTCTTTTCACTACTTTATACATATTTATTAAACTTTGTACCCAATCTTTTTAACAACAAATTAAAAGGACGGATGAAGTATATTTTTCGCTATATGAGTATATGCAAATGGAACCAGTGGGGTTATGTTTACTTGGAGATGATGGAACATGAATGGAACTGAATGATAAATCATATAAATGTGGAGAAAGAAAATATGTTTGAGAGCAGAGTAGTTGAAAGTGAGTAACGGAAATTTTCTTTGACGAAGATTGTACGAAAAATGATAAACATAAAATATATAAAATTTATGTTAAATTATTTCGAAATGAAAAGAAGAAATGCAAGTGGTAAACATTTTATCCAATTTTTTCTAAATTACGAGAGTACAAAATTTATTTCAGCCTGTTATAACTTAATTTTTGCTGACCGGGTTTTCGTCCCGTAGACCGACTCCGGTCTGCAAAGAGAAGAATGCGAGGGATGATCCCGATTTACCTCCGGTGAGAATAAGTTAATAGGTTTTAGAGATGGATTATTCGGAATACGAGATAGTGCTGTAATCTGTGTGTGTTCGTCCAATATCTTTTCGTGTATATAACCTGGATGTTTAACGTTCATGCCCCAGAGGTATCGGTCGGTTCCACTTTTAGGGAAAAGTGGGCGTTGTGGGCTATCAGACTGGGTCCTTCGTCACTACTGGGTCATCCTTTGCCTTTGTTATTGGACCGATCTTGCCCGTAACCTTTGTTCGTTTCGGCCCAAAATGATAGCATAATCCCGATAGCAGTGGGTCTCTAACATGTCCCTGAGTTTCAACTGAGAGGGGACCTCTTGGGTGCAGTCCAATCGTTTCGGCCAACTGCCATCTTTGATGGGATATGTCGCTTGGGAAACGGTGACTGTCTTAATGACGACAGCCGTCACATCTCGAAAATCCCGTTCTCATCTAACCGTTGAATTCCAAACATTTTGATCTCAACCGTTGGTTTCAAAATCAACGTCTCTTGGACTAAGACACTCAAAAGGAAACACCTCTTTGCCTCTATATATACTTCCTTCTTATAGTACATTTTCATTATATTTTCCCCGCAATTGTCCAAATACTCTCTGCAAACTTGTTCACAAACATCAAGCAACGAGCAATTGAAGGTCAAAATTTCCTCAACAACCCTATAACGCCTCCCATTCCTTGAACTCTAGTAAGTTTTTTATCCAGACTTTTACATGCAACTCCATATTTTATTATGTAGTGCATTTCTTTCATTTTCCTTAAAAATGATTCCCCGGGTTTGTAGGGGCTTGAGTTGGAGCGTTTCTGTCCTTTTCTTCCTTTTTTTTTTGGTCTAGGGGGGCCTAAAGAGGGTAACTGAAACTTTTTCTAGGCTTGAATAGGCTTCGGCACATTCAATTCCTAGAACGGTCTTCGAGAACCATCCCCAGACACCCTGCTTTTTTTTAGGGAGGACTTTTCGGTATTTAAGATGGCATGCAGCTATTTTATAGCTCTTGGATGTTCTTCAGAATGTTCAAGCCCTAGAATATACTTTGGGATCCGATCCCTCAAGTCCATTAACAGTGTTTCATCCTTCGGACCGATCCTAGCATGTTGTACTCGGTCTTCTCCTTCTAATATTTTTTATGTGCATACGCATTCCGAGTACACGCTAACCTTCCTCATTCTCGGATGCAGGATTATGGATCGGACCAGAGCAGAAGGGGGATCTACGAAACCAAGTGATCCGTCGTACTTTAGTGAAATCAGCCATCTTTTTCGGCTGCGAACAACCCCACACAGCTGATAGCCTCGGTCATAGAGACCTTCTATGACAAATATCACATTCCGAAAGGGGCTTATCATCTCGATCAACCGAAGAGCTTGGATCGGATTTATAATTCTCCTCTAGTCCCTTCGAGTTGCGGAGGTCACGTCATCGGGATTTCCGAAGCTGCTTTCAAATGCGGTTTTCGGGTCCCTCTCATAAAGCTACTGAAAAGTCTTTTCAGACAGATGAAGATAGCTTTCCCCTAGATGGATCCGAACGGATTTATCCATATCAACACTTTCCAATGCCGATGTGTGGCGGCCAATGTCAAACTTTTGACCCGACTATTCAGGTTCCACAATGACTTTCGTAGGAACGGGAAACGTCCAAGGTTCTACACCGTCGGCCGTAGATCCGGCCGAGGAGATTGATGTTTCACTAACTCTAGTAACAAGAAGAGCCACAGACATTGGTGTTACATCTCCGGCATCTACTTGGAGGAGTTCGGGGTTTGGCAAGAAGTCGAACCGACTCGGTTGGTGATGTCAGCCTTGGATCCCGAAGAATCAATAAACTACAAATCTTTGGTGTCCCTGAAGATTCCCAAGGTTCCGTTAACCAGTAGTCGGGATAGGGACAGGTTGTTCACCCTATGGGGTAGTAGTAAATCCATTCCTGCTATTTTACTTGTATAAATCCATTACCTTCTATTTCTTCGGTCTCTGATAGTTTCCTTTATTTTTTCTTTCTATTTCTATAGTGTCTTCCCGACAAGAGGTGATGGAAAGGAAGAGGCGTAAAGTCGAGAAAAAACTGTTTCTAGAAAGGGCCGCAAGAACTTTTAGCCCGGAGGATGCCGACACCTGGGTGCCTATTCCTTCTCTTGTCCACTCGCTTATTCCTTCCTTGGAGCTCGCCGGTGAATATAGGCATGAGGCGTCCGAGTCTGAGGTCGACCGTCTCAAAAGGCTTCGGGCTCCAGGTGGTTATGTCATCGAGATATATGCTCCAAAATGGGGTGTATTATCATCGGACTCCATTGTCTCCAGGGCTCCCGCCACCGCTAGAGAGGTCGGCCCAGACTTGTGCAGGGGACTGATGATTCCGAGGGATCAGCCTGTCTATGCCACTATTGATCTTTTAGATGCCTGCACCGAGCTCATGCCTCGCCTCTTCATAGTATGCCTTTTACCTTAGTCATTTTGTTCTAGGCTTTCTCATTCCCCTATATTATTCCTGCCTTAATTTGTTTTGTTGCTTTTGTTCCCGGATGTTCTTGGGACGGCTGCTGTGATCGATAAAGTCCAAGATGCGCAGATTAGGATGAAGGAGGTGGCACAGACAGAGGTCAGGGTGACCCAGGATGAAGAGTATCTGAGCCGTGTGAAGAAGGCACTTAAGGTTTCGGAAGGACAGGCTTCAACTATATCAAAAGACAAGATTAACCTGGAAGGGAAGCTTGTTGCGCTGAAGCAGAAGGTTGCTCAGAGGGAAGTCCAGATGAAGTCTTCAGAGGAAAGTGCTCTGCAAAGAGAAGAAGAAGCTGGAAGTCACCGAAGAGTGATGCTTTCAAATGGGCTTCGATGAGGCGGCGATTCGGGCTCATGAGAGGGGTTGGGATTACAAGCTTCTGCTGGACGTGGGCATGGACGACCCTGTCAGAAAATCCGCTGAAGATGGGCCCCTCATCGTCTCCTCCGGTCCTGATGAAGACCTTTAAGACTAGCTTTTTTATTTGTTGTTACTAAATTGAAAACTGTGTAAATTGAATGCCTCCGGGCTTGAAATTTTATGCTTGTGGTCTTTTATAATAATTCTGTTAGTTTGGTTTTTAGTTTTCATTTTATTTACTTCTTCGGCCTCGATTTGGGCCTTAGTAAAAATTTGAAGTTTTTACTTATTCGGCCTCGATTTGGGCCTTAGTAAAAATATGAAGTTTTTACTTCTTCGGCCTCGATTTGGGCCTTAGTAAAAAATTCAAAAGTTTTTATTTCTTCGGCCTCAATTTGGGCCTTAGTAAAAAATCTGAAAGTATTTACTTCTTTGGCGTCGATTTAGGCCTTAGTAAAAAATTTGAAATTTTTTTACTTCTTCGGCCTCGATTTGGGCGTTGGTAAAAAATTTGAAAGTTGTTACTTCTTCGGCCTCGATTTGGGCCTTAGTAAAAAAATTAAAAGTTGTTACATCTTCGGCCTCGATTTGGGCCTTAGTAAAAAATCTGAAAGTTTTACTTATTCGGCCTCGATTTGGGCCTAAGTAAAAAATCTGAAAAGGTTTTACTTCTTCGGCCTCGATTTGGGTCTTAGTAAAAATTTTGAAAGTTTTTACTTCTTCGGCCTCAATTTGGGCCTTAGTAAAAAAATTGAAAGTTTTTACTTCTTGGCCTCGATTTGGGCCTCAGTAAAAAATCTGAAAGTTTTTACTTCTTCGGCCTCTGTTGTACAAGACATGTCTGTCCTATAACAAGACTAAGTTAAATTGACAGCCCTAAGTAAGTTGTATGATAATCTAAGTATGCATTTTGTATTGTATTACTTGAGTCTGTAAAAATGTCAAAAGATTAGACAGGAGTATTTTTCTGTAAATAGTCTCAATCTTAAGAATAAACTCTGGAAGAAGATCATGAAGATCATGCCTCGAAGAAAGTGTGAGGAAGCTTGGAGTTGAATAAATCTGTTTTAAGAAAGACATTCTAAGTCAAGAAAACTATAATTCACAGATCAAGTCATATAGAGAAGTCATTCGAGAACTCCGGAATGACTTATCGACAAGTCAAAAATTAGCCTATAGAAAAGTCTCAGAGATATCAACAAGCCAAATGAAGATATGAAGTTTGGAGATATCGACAAGTCATTTATGTAATAAAAAATTCATAGATAACGACAAGTCAAATGGAAGATGTGAAGATTGGAGATATCGACAAGTCAAACTCTCATTAGAGATATCAGAGATATCGATAAGTCAGTATCAGAGATATCGACAAGTCTTTTCTAAATGTAGAAATTTAGAGATCTCGACAAGCCAAATTCTCTTATAGAGAACTCAGAGACCTCGATAAGTCAAAACCAATATAGAGAAATAAGAGATCTCGATAAGTCATTATACTTATTAAGATGTCGAGTTCTCTATTAAATAAACTGGAGATCTCGATGTAAAACTCAAGTACAGAATACAGACCAGTTAAAGATCCAAGATTGTCAATCAACAAACAAATCAATCACTGATTTGAAAAGTCTACAAAAGGCATCTTGAAGAGTATAAGATCAAAGGCCAAGATTAACTAACAAAGTTAAGTCACAGACGTGCATGATTTGCAAAGATACACTAAGCCAGAAATAGAAAATTTTAGTTAACTTAAAGTAGGGTTTAGTACATGCTATTGCATGCTGTCTAAAACCCGTGTTTACTGTTCTATAAAGTAAACACTGGATGCTTTGTTTTTAGTAGTATCAAATAGATCTAAAATTCTTGTAACTCTCTCAAGAAAGAAGTTGAGTTCTTTATCAACAAAGAACCCAGAAATTTGTAGCAAGACATACTTGATTTTAATTTAAAATTAAGTGAGTTTTGAAGATAGTGTGTTCATGTGCATGTTTCATTATTTCTGTTAAAACACTTTATCTCTACAAGTTAGATTACTTTGTTCACCACATCCATAACAGTTCCAAAAGCTTAAAAATAATCCAAAAACACATTTACCCCCCCCCCCTCTGTGTCGTATTCATTACCTAACAAGTGGTATCAGAGCAAAATTTGAAAGCAAACAGATTAAAGATCTTGGAAGAATGAATACACAGAAGCTTAGCAGTATTAAAATCCCTACATTTGACAGATCTAACTACACATTATAGAAAAAGAAAATGATGTTGCTCATAAGAATGGCCAACCCATTATATATTCAGATCCTCAAGAATGGGCCTTTCACCCATATGGTAAGAGTTGAAGAATCTACATATGGAGACATGGTCATTCCAGCACATTATGCTCCTAAAGATCGTTAAGAATATATTAAACCTGAAAAAGAAAAAGTCTATCTGGATAGTGGCTTGTAGCTAATTTTGATAGAGTCACTTGACAATGTAATGTACAATAACATTGTCAACTATGACACAGCCAAACAGATCTGGGAGAAGATAGAGATCCTGTGTGAAGGAACATAGGAAGTTAGGGCAAACTAAAGGAGGATTCTGATTTCTCATTATGAGGGGTTTATGGCTAAACCAAAAGAAGGAATTACTGAAGTTTTTGAGAGGTTCAATAAGTTTATAAATGACTTGCAGCTGTACGATAAATATTATGAGGCTGAAGAGGTTAATCTAAAGTTCCTGCTAGCTCTCCCTAACCATCTTGAACATAAAATAACAGCTATCATAGAAGGAAGAGATCTAAGCAGAATGACATTGGAAGTTCTATATGGAATCTTGAAAACTTATGAACTTGAGATGCTGCAAAGAAAGTCATTGAAAGCATATCATGGAAATGTTTTTGACGGTTTTCAGTGCTTTGATTGTACATAACAAAGAAGAAAGTGAAGATGAGAAAGATGATCAAGTTCCACTTATTCAAGCCATGGAAAAAAAGAACAAAGGACCTTAGAAGCAAGTTGTACTGGAGCTGTAGGAAGATGAATATTATACCTTGGATGAGCTAGATGAAATGGACCAATCCATAGCTTACATGGCTAGGAAATTTTCCAACATAAGAGTCAAGAAGCCAAAGTTTTTCAGAAGCACGGTATAATCTTCCAATAGCAAAAATTGGAAACCAAAAGCTCAGTATATTTTAGTTAGCAAAGGTGGCTACAAAACTGGATCTGTGGACAGATCAAAGATAAGGTGCTTCAATTGTGATAAGATGGGTCACTTTGCTACTGAATGCATAAATCCTAAAAAGGTGAAGAAGGATAAAGCTTACTTGGAACTGGAAGTAAAGTATGAAGCTCTCTTGAAGAAACAGTATGGAAAAACCTATATTGCAGAAGGAAAGAGTTGGGATGATACTGATGTTGATGATGAGGATGAAGAAGTTGGAAACTATGCACTTATGGCCTTTGAGCAGAGAGAAGCATCCACTTCAAAATAAAAGGTACCAACTCTAACCATTATCGATTTAAATGCTAGTCAATATAAGGAGACTGTGGAAAAGATGAGTGTGGAGATGTTTCATATACACACTAGCTTGGTAGAAGCTACTGAGGAAGTCAGTAGGATTAAAAAAGCTAATGAGAAACTTGAGAGTGAGAAGCAAAAGCTGGATCTGCTTCTTATAGAGCTTGAGTCAGTCAAGCAAGAAAATGAATATTTGAAAAACAAGCTGAAGTGAGCTGCTGAAATTGAAGCTGTGTTGAGGGAGAAGCTAGAAAAGAATGAAGTAGAGTTGAAATCTTTCAAGAAATGCATCTGAGTTGGTTGGTCAGTACCATGAGAAGAACAAAGCATGTGCTAACATAGCTATTGGTCTTGATTATGATGCTTTGAATAGCAACAAGAAAGCTATAGATGATAAATGAAAAGCAACTGAACATGAAGATGTCCCAACTATGCTGAGAAAGGTTGGTTCACCAATGTTCAAGGCATGTGAAGTAGACTTCAGTGAATAAGAGTTGATCATAAATCAATAAATTGCTGATGAAGATAATGAAAAGAAAAATGCAGAAACAACTCCGTCTTCCAAAGTTAAAAAGAAGCCCATGGTCGATCAAGATTCCAAGACACATGTCAAGGAAGTAAAAACTGAAGATGAAAGAAAGAAGAAGAAGAATAGAAATGGTAAGATTGGGATAAAAAAGCAACAACTTTACATTTGTTGCAGATGCTCCAAGATAACAATGTAAAAAATATGGCTTTGTGAATCATCTAACTCACATGTGTAAAAAGGTTGTTAGCAAGCCAGTAGAAGGAGCATGCAACTACAATGAAGCAAATGCAAATGATCATTACTCATTTTGTGACAAGTTTGATGGCATCCCTTGCAACTTGAAAGTGATGAAAAGTTGTCATACGCTGAGAGTAGACCTCAAAGAAGTAAATGTTGGGTCTACATCAAAAAGGGAGGATGCACAACAGTCCATGAACACTATTCTTTCTAAAATAACTCATTCTAGTTCTGCTCATTCTGTTAACAAGAAGAAAATACCCAACATTGCTTGGGCTGCTAAACGCACTTAATCCTCATTGTGTGCAGGGAAAAGGGAAGAAATTTATATGGATCATAGACAGTGGATTCTCAAGACATATGACAGGTGATATGGCATTGCTATCACAGTTTGCAGAGAAGGCTGGCCCATTAGTGACTTTTGGAGACAACAACAAAGATTTCACAATGGGATATGGCAAATTAATTTATGGAAATATTGTCATTGAAGATGTAGCACTGGTAGTTGTTCTTGAAGTAAATCTTCTCAGTTTCAGTCAATTTGCAGAAAAATGATTCTTTTCATTTGACAAAAGAGAATGCACTTTTATCAGCAAAAAAGACTCGTGAAGTTTCTATGAAAGGAGCAAGGAAGGGAAGCTTATTTGTTGCAGACTTGGACTCAAAAAATGAGGATGAAATTTGTTACTTCTACACCAAGGCATCTGTAGAGAAAAGAAAGCTATGACATAAGAAGTTGTCTCACTTAAATTTCAAAGCAATAAATACTCTAATCAAGAAGGAGTAGTGAGAGATATGTCAACCCTGGAGTTTACTCAAGATGAAGTCTGTGATGCCTGTCTAGAGGAAAAAATTATAAGATCAAGTCACAAGAGTAAAACTATGAATTCCATAAATGCACCTTTGCAACCTATTCACATGGATTTATTTGGACCAGTTAATGTTCGGTCAATTTCAAGAAAGAGATATGCACTTGTGATGGTGGATGACTACTCAAGATATACATGGGTAGAATTTATGCATTCTAAAGGTGAAACTCCACACATCATAATTGAACACATCAAGAAGGTAGAGAAGCAGGCTGAAGATCAGAATTGTGTGAAAAGATTGAGGAGTGATAATGGAACATAATTCAAGAATGCAACCTTAACTGAATTTCGCAAAGACAAGGGCATTGTTCAAGACTTCTCAGCTGCTAGAACACCTCAGCAAAATGGGGTAGTTGAGAGGAAGAACAAAACACTAGTAGAGGCTGCTAGAATAATGCTGCAAGATGCAAAATTGCCAACAAGTTTTTGGGAAGAAGCTGTGAACACTGCATGCTATACTCAAAATAGATATCTCATTAACAAAAATTTTGGCAAGTCACCCTATTCAATCTTATCTAAAAGAAAGCCTACTGTGAAGCATCTTCATGTGTTTGGAAGCAAGTGCTATGTTTTGAAGGACAACTCTGAATATGTGAGAAAATTTGACTCTAAACTTTTTGAGGGAATTTTTCTGGGATATTCATTGGAGAGAACTGCATACAAAGTCTATGTGCTTGAACAGAAGAAAATTATGGAAAGCATAGATGTTACTTTTGATGATGACAAATGTCCAGGCTTGGAATGCCTTAGTGAAAATGAAGTCGAGACCCTACAATTTGAAAATCTCAAAATTGATAGTGATTCTGAGGATGAAGCTGAAGTCAGCACAAACCACATAACTGATGAAGAGTCTACTGATCAAGTGAATCATGAGAATAGAAGCTCATCTAAAACACCTGAATTTTATAGCACAAACTCAGGGGGAGAAAGAGAAGAAAATTCTGAAAGTCATACCAATGATGAAGAAGAAGCTGAAAACACAAGTCAACAAAATCACACGAGGAAATAGGATAGGAGTCACAATATAGATGTAATTATTGGTGATCCCAATGCTGGAGTGAGGACTAGAAGTGCAACTGCAAATGAATGTCTTCATGCATATTTTCTGTCTCAAGTTGAGCCTAAGAAAACTGAGGAAGCCCTACTTGATCCTGATTGGATATCTGTTATGCAAGAAGAGCTAAATCAGTTTGAAAGAAATAAAGTTTGTAAATTGGTTCCTGCACCAAAGGACAGGAGTATAATTGGAACAAAGTGGGTGTTCAGGAACAAAATGGATGAAAATGGAATTGTCACCAGAAACAAAGTAAGGTTGGTTGCAAAAAGGTATTCACTAATTGATTATGATGAGACCTTTGCTCCAGTTGCTAGAATTGAAGTAATAAGGATCTTTCTT
This sequence comes from Apium graveolens, assembly GCF_009905375.1. Lineage (NCBI taxonomy): Eukaryota > Viridiplantae > Streptophyta > Magnoliopsida > Apiales > Apiaceae > Apium > Apium graveolens. The sequence goes on from NC_133649.1 coordinate 271,211,162, forward strand.
GCCTTTGTTGTACACTCCAATTTTAAGGTGTATCAAATGGATGTGAAGAGTGCATTCATTAATGATGAGTTGGAAGAAGAAGTTTATGTGCAACAGCCACATGGCTTTGAAGATCTAGAATATACAAATTTTGTATACAAATTATTCAAGGCTCTCTATGGATTAACAAAAGCACCTAGAGTTTGGTATGACACACTGTCAGAATTTTTGATTAAGCATGGATTCAGTAGAGGTACTATTGACAAGACTCTCTTCTACAAGAAGCATGGTGATGATATGATCCAAGTTCAGATCTATGTGGATGATATTATCTTTGGTTCTATAAATTAAAATCTTTATCAAAGATTTTCCAAGCTTATGCAGAGTGAATATAAAATGAGTATGATGGGGGAATTAAGTTACTTTCTTGGACTTCAAGTTAGTCAAAGAAGTGATGGAATCTTCATCAGCCAAACTATGTATGTCAAGGACTTGTTGAAGAAGTTTGGTATGGTTGATTGCTCACCTGCATCTACACCTATTTCTACATCTACAAAGTTGGATGAATATAAAAAGGGAAAAAGTGTAGATATTTCAAGCTATAGAGAGATGATTGGATCTTTTCTGTACTTAACTGCAAGTAGACCAGACATCATGTTTGCTACATGTGTGTGTGCAAGATTTCAAGCCAATCCAAATGAATCACATTTGATGACTGTGAAGAGGATTTTCATATACTTAAAGGTTACTCCAAACTTGGGATTATGGTATCCTAAGGGAACTGGTTTTGAAGCTGTTGGATACACAGATGTAGATTTTGCTAGATGCAGAGTTGACAGAAAAAGCACTAGTGGAAGCTGCCTGTTTCTTGGACAAAGACTTGTATCCTGGTATAGCATGAAACAATAATCAGTGTTAACTTCCACAGCTGAGGCTGAATACATAGCTGCTGGAAGTTGTTGTGCTCAAGTGCTTTGGATTAGAAATCAGCTAATGGATTATGGCCTAGTGTTACACAAAATTCCAATTATGTGTGAAAATACTAGTGCTATATCTATTGTGGCTAATCCAGTTAATCATTCTAGAACAAAGCACATTAATGTAAGGTATCATTTTATTAGAGAAAATGCTGTAAATGGTACCATTGAGCTAATTTTTGTTCCAAAAGGAAAACAGTTAGTTGACATTTTTACTAAATCTTTGGATGAAGCTACTTTCACCAGGCTTGTAGGTGAAATTGAAATGTTCAATTCTTCATCCTAAGGCAAGAACTCAACTAATGTTTTGCAATAGATTAAGTTCTGGTAAATCAAAATTAATTTGATTTAATTGGAAATTAACTGGAACGTGAATTATAAATATTTCAGAAATCTTTGCATATTTATTTTTCAAAATTCAAATTTTAGCTTGGAATTTTTCAATTCTAAGAAAACTGTCTAAATGTCGATTTGCATTTTCAATATGTAAAATCAGCACTAGGCAAAATCAAAGTAAATAAAAGTATTCAGAGAACTGAGTTCTCGATAAGTCTAACTGACTTATCGACAAGTCATTTTGGGATTTCTCGAGTGATTTCTCGATAAGTCAATTTACTGACTTCTCGAAGGACTTCTCGATAAGCTTCATTATGACTTATCGATAAGTCATTTTAGAGTTCTCTATAAGTGTTAACTTATAGAGTTCTCTACAAGTACAATTTTATACTTATGAATAACTCAGAACTGAGATAATTTATTTTAATAAATTATTTTGGTAAAATACTTTTGACAAAATCATTCTGATTTTATTTTGATTTATTCAAATAAAATTGGAAACAATTCAGTCCAAGTTGGACAAACTGGGTATTTATTTGATATCTCGAAAAGTCAATTTTAAGTTCTCTAAAAGAGTAAATTAAAATGACTTCTCGATCTATAATTCACTCTTCACAATGACTTCTCAATAAGCAAATTTCAAACGTTTATCTTTGAGTTCTCAATAAGTCGTTTGCTTTTACTATAAATACTCAGGCACCTGTACATACAGTTCTTTACGCTTTCGAGAACTCTAAGTGACCTAGAACTCTCAAATCCAAACCAATTTCTCTCTCATTTCGAACTCCTTCTCTTAAATTTCTCTTACCCACTAAACCTCAAATATTAATCAATGGCATCAAACAATATTGTACCCTTTATCTCAAAGGAAGCCAACTTTCTTGCATTATTAGATGAAAACCAGGCTCCAGAAGCTTTCAAAAGCTTTATGAAGTTTCTGTCAGAAACATACCTTGTGGGGGCTCTCACTGCAAATCCCATACTCTACTTGGATGTTCAAAGGGATTTCTGGGCTATAGTTGTGACCAGGACAGTGGTGCTTGACAATCAGGCTGCTTCGATTTTTGTAAACTGTTCAATCAAGGGCCAACAGGTGGAGAATTCTGAGGGTAATGTTCATGGCTTTGGGCATCCCTACTAACAAGCTGGTGGAGGTTCCAACTCAGGAGGAGCTTTATGAATTCATGGACTTTATCAATTATTCTGAAAATATTAAGTTGGCAAGCCTGAACAAAAAGAACCTGAGAAGGGACTGGTCCTTTTTATTTGATTCAATAATAAGGGAATTCACCTGTAGAAAGTCAGGGTTTGACAACACTTCATGTGTTGTCCAGAAGCTGGTCTACTCAATGGCTCACAACAAACAGATCAATGTAGATCACTACATCTTGGAGGAATTGAGCACCAGGCTAACAATGCATATGGCATCAAGAGGTAAGGAAAAAAAAATTCCTAGATTTATTATGTCTGCTTTAAATTATAAATTTAATGACATACACATGCTAGAAGGTATAGATAGATCACTAATAGGAAGTTGTAAACAAGTATCCAAAATTCTATTTGGATCACTTATTACAAAGAATAAGTTACATGTAGGGCTTAAATTTACTACATTCATGTTGGAGAGATTTAGGACCTATCATTACCCAATGCCTGATATGAGGATAAATATTACACAATTTAGTAAAACAATGGTCCCTGAACCTGTGGAAGTACAAACACAGGCACACCAACAGGGACCTTCCTATGATGAGACCATTCCTTCTGTACCATTAGCTGTTAGGAAGCCAACCACTTCATCCTCTCAAAAGGGTGAAGTGAGTAAAATGAAGAGAAAGCAGGCAAACCTGTCAATCATAAATAAGAGTGGTGAGGAACAAACAGTACCTGAGTCACCATTGCTCAAAAAAACAAAGAAGGCTAAACAAACTGAGTTAACCACTCAAGCCACATATGCTTCCTCCCAAAAGGATGTAGTTATAAAACATGGACAAGAACAGACTCTAGGGGCATCCTCTCAATATATCTATTGAAAAGAGCACCTCCCTAGTGCACCCTGTAAAGAGTCTGCACAAACAATTGAGTCTCAAGTGTATGGAAGGAGGAATAAGGATGGCACACACAAGGAGAGCACATCTCTTGAAGCTCCCTCGCTTACTCAAGGGAGCTACCAACACTCAATACTGACATTCAAAATCTTATATCTCATATTTCTTCTTCCTACAATGAAACTCTTGATTCTGGTTCTCAAGAGTTGCCAACTTAAAGTGACATGATTCTAAAAAATGTGTTCACCACCCAGGAACCACAATTAGTTGATGAGAGGCTACTTGCTAGGGTAGACCTTGATGACACCAACACAAACACAAAAACAGGGGTTTCATCAATTTTCACTGAAGACCATGTGATAGATACTAATGCACCTTCATATGCAAATCAACCTTCACAGGCTGTAAGGTTTGAGGGTAGTACTCCTGAGGGGGAGCTATCTAAATCCTCTCCAATTTAAGTGGAGGTTCCTCTTGTGGAAACAACTTCCCTCACAACCCTAGCTAAAATTGCTCTCACAATTGAAGATAGGAGTTCAATTGTCAATGATCCTGCTATAGGGGAGGCAAGTTTAGCACATTCAAGTGCTAGGTCACTGCAAATGAGCAAGGGTTTGGGGTTAGAGTACAAGAAAGTAACCTAGCTAACTATCTTCCAATTCAAATGGAGGTTCCCACCACAAGTGAGGAACAACAGACTGTCAAAACCATAAAGAAATCTATGAGTCAAACTGTGACTTCAGTCACAGGTGGTTCCAATCCATCAGGTCAACCATCTACTTCTCAAACACAACAATCACACCTCATCTCCCAATGGTTACAGGAAGTTGAAGCATAACCAACAACTGTAGATGATCTTCTAGTTGATCAGCTGTATGGACTTGCTCAAATCTCTCAACAGATGCTAACTACAGATATATCTAACCAGGATTATCAGGCCATAATGTTCATGTATCAGACAGAGGGCCAAGAATAACAAGCTAAAATTATTAATGAAGTTGAAAATGATGGTAACTGTGATGCTTGGCTGAACAAAGACTACAGTCTCGAGATGGAAACTGTTTTGGTAAAATTCAGGGAAGATTATTTGACCATACTGGGAAGCAGTACATAATTCTTAACTCCTGAGGAAGTCTATGATGCAGTTAATGAGGTTCACAAGGCTCAACTTAAAGCTTTTCACCTATTTGGTAAAGTAATAGAAATCAAATTGACTGGTCATGAAGACAAGATGAGGAAGCTGGTAAGAGATAAGATGGATGAGATTATTCCTTCTCAAGTCAAGATCACTTCAAATTCCAACATTTTACTGACCAAATGGCAACATTTGATCTAACTTCTGTGGAAAAAGATGTCAAAAATCTCAGAAAGTCTTTTATAGCTTTGCATGAGGTGGTTAAACAATATATTGACAATTACAATGATATAAAGCTCAAGTTGAACCAACTTCATCAAAGTAGGTATGCGCCTTCTGCACTGCTCATGGAAGGAATAAAGGAAGCTGTGCAAGCAACCTTTGGCACCTCAGAACCTTCAAGCTCTGAACCACAATCAGCCACTTCATCAAATCTCCAACTGCAAGCTCTCCAACAGCAAGTCTCAACTCTACAATCTACCAATGATTCTCTCACAGCTCAAGTGCAAGCTCTCACTACTCTGGTGCAAAGTCAACAGGCAAATATACAGACCTTGGTGGACTCCACAAGCATTTATAAATGTAAAACTCTGTAGCTTTGGGAGCCATCATGGGAAAACTTAACATTCCACCGCCTACACTTCCTGAGACTGTGAGGCCAGAAATACCAACTTTCCTACTCATGCCTGTTCCCAAGACTAAGGGGGAGATAGAAGCTATGATTCAACAATCCAGGGATGATGGTAAATCAAAGGAGACTAGAAAATTGACATCAACTACTCAAACTGGTCAAAACTCTTCAAAATATCAATTATCTAAAGATGTTGAAAAGGAAGGACTTCTAAAAGTTGCAGAAGGACCGTGTCAAGATCAAGAATTCAATGAACTTCTGTCATTTTTAAGTGTGTCTCTCCACAACAACTATATCACCTACAAAAGAGCATTGGCCAATAACATCAACTTTGTTAGAGTGGTGATTATCAAAGTTGATAACTTTCAGGATAAGAGGATTATAGAAAATGTGAATGATTGTGGACTGGACAGATGTCACAGGTGTCTCTCTCCAATATTCAAAAATTGAGAGCATCTGAGCTGGATGTAGTGATTGATAACGTACATTCAGTAATTCCAGAGGACACCCAATTGTTGTATGAACTCAAGAAGGCTCAGATAGATACTTTTCCTGAAGTCTATCTCTATCCAAGCAAGGGGTGACCTACATCTGTCCTCAGTCTAAGAAATGCAAACTCTTCACTATTCCTAAGAATTGTGTAAGAGGTAACATGAGGCTGATAACGACTCTTCAATCTGATCTGAAATGCAAAAAGTACAAGAAAACTAAAGACGAAGAGATGATCAGAATTCTTAAAAGATACCTTATAAATGTTGATACCATGTTGCCAAACCTACAATACAACTTAAAGGATGACAAGGATGATGATGAACGGAAGCAAGATGATCAACCACCTTCTTGCTCAAATCCAAGTCAAACTTCTAGAGCAATTGGTAGCAAAGAAATGAAGCAGGATGGGAAGAAGGGGGACGATAAGAAGAGGGGAGAAGAAAGAAAAAGAAAGAAGAAGGGAGACACTTCGGAACCACAAAAGCAATTCCTTCCAATCCAAATCAACCAATCTCAACCTTCTAAGCCAAAAAACTCAAATACTAAACCACCTCAAACCTCAAAGCCAAAATTCTTGTACAAACCAACTGCCAACACCTTACTGAAAATACCAATCACCTCATGCCATACATCTCTAAAAAAATCTCAAACCTACCTTCTGTTAAGCCACCAACCAAAATTTATTACAAATCGCATTTTTTCGGTTTTCTGCTCAGCCCTATTATCAGGCATGAATTTGTGACAACTAATCTTCTCACAAATTGGGGGAGATTGTACCCCTAAGTAAGTTCTATGATAATCTATTTTGTATTTTGTATTATATTACTTAAGTCTGTAAAAATGTCAATAGATTAGACTGGGGTATTTTTCTGTAAACAGTCTCAATCCTAAGAATAAACTCCGGAAGAAGATCATGAAGATCATGCCTCAGAGAAAGTGTGAGGAAGCTTGGAGTTGAATAAATATGTTTTAAAAAAGACATTCTAAGTCAATAAATCTACAAGTCACAGATCAAGTCATATAGAGAAGTCATTCGAGAACTCCAGAATGACTTATCAACAAGTCAAAAATTAGCCTATAGAGAAGTCTCGGAGATATAGACAAGCCAAATGAAGATATGAAGATTGGAGATATCGACAAGTAATTTCTGCAATAAAGAATTTAGTGATATCGACAACTCAAATTGAAGATATGAAGATTGGAGATATCGACAAGTCAAACTCTCATTAGAGATCTCAGAGATATTAATAAGTCAATATGCCAATAGAGATTTCAGAGATATCGACATGTCTTTTCTAGATGCAGAAATTTAGAGATCTCGACAAGCCAAATTCTCTTATAGAGAACTTAGAGACCTCGATAAGTCAAAACCACTATAGAGAAATAAGAGATCTCGATAAGTCATTATACTTATTGAGATGTCGATTTCTCTGTATAACAAACTGGAGATCTCGATGTAAAACTCAAGTACAGAATGTAGACCGGTTAAAGATCCAAGATTGTCAATCAACAAAACAAATCAATCACTGATTTAAAAAGTTTACAAAAGACAGCTTGAAGTGTACAAGATCAAAGGCCAAGATTAACTGACAAAGTTAAGTCACAGACGTACATGGTTTGTAAAGATACACTAAGCCAGAAATAGAAAGTTTTAGTTAACTTAAAGTAGGGTTTAGTACATCCTTTGAATCTTGTATAAAACCTGTGTTTATTGTTCTATAAAGTAAACACTAGATGCTTTATTTTTAGTAGTATCAAATAGATCTAAAATTCTTATAACTCTCTCAAGAAAGAAGCTGAGTTCTTTATCAACAAATAACCAAGAAATTTGTAGCAAGACATACTTGATTTTAATTTAAAATTAAGTAAGTTTTGAAGACAGTGTGTTCATGTGCATGTTTCATTAATTCTTTTAAAACACTATATCTCTACAAGTTAGATTACTTTGTACACCACATCCATAACAGTTTAAAAAGCTTAAAGATAATCCAAAAACATATTCACCCTCCCCCCGTGTCGTATTCATTACCTAACAGCCTCGATTTGGGCCTTAGTAAAAATTCTGAAGGTTTTTACTTCTTCGGCCTCGATTTGGGCCTTAGTAATAATTTGAAAAGTTTTTACTTCTTCGGCCTCTATTTGGGCCTTAGTAAAAATTTAGAAGTTTTTTTTAAAAAAAGAATGCATATCTTCGGATAACTGATATGGTGGCTGATTTATTGCCCCTATTCGAAGGCTATAAATCTAGCTTGAAAAAGTATGTAACTAGAAATTTATCATTCAATTCTAAATAAAAATGGAAACTGGAAACATGTAACTTTCATTGAAAAATGGGAGTTCATACAATGTCATACATGCTTCACATTTAGGGAATTTAAGTTGCGGTACTGAATTAAATGACATAGTTAAATAGACTAAAATAGAATATCGGGGCTTCGGACGAGCTTACTGGAAAAACTTTCGGAGCCTAGAAGCTTGCCAAGTATTTTTGATGGGTTCCCCTGCTATGGTCTTCAGTTTGTATGTTTCCGGCCTGACCACTTTAGAGACCGAATAGGGGCCCTCCTAATTAGCCTGAAGTTTTCCTTGCTTAGGAGGCATGGAGGTAGCTAATTTCCTTAGTACCAAGTCACCGACAAAGAAACTTCAGCCTTTTCACCCCTGAGTCATAGTGTTGGGCAGCCTATAGTTGATATGTCATATTTCTTTGGTGAGCCGCTTCCCTTTCTTTTTCTAGGAGGTCTACATTGGATCGCAGATCGACCTCATTGCTTTCAATATTAAAGACTTCAGTTCGATGAGACTCTAGGCCCACTTTAATTGACAGGAGGGCATATGTCCCATAGGCTAGTCTGAAGGGATTCTCTCATGTGGACGATCTTGGTGTCGTTTGGTAAGCCCATAAGACACAAGGTAGCTCTTTCGCCCAGAGTCCTTTTGCCTCGCCCAATTTTTTCTTGATACAGTCAAAGATAATCTTGTTCGCAACCTCGATGACCCCGTTGCCTTGAAGGTGACCCACAGAGCTGAATTTATGCTGAATTTCAAGTGGTGCAAGAAGGTTCTGAACTTGTTTCCGATGAAATGAGTGTTGTTGTCCGAGACACATACTCTAGGGATTACAAATCTCAAAATAACTTTTTCAAACGTGAATTTTTTTGCGGCCTCTTCGGTTATGGTGGCTAAAGGATGAGCTTCCACCCATTTGTTCATATTATCGATGGCCATAATGCATTACTTCGTCTGCTTGGTACTGGTCGACAATATTCCCATAATATCTACCGCCCACATAGCAAAGGGGGGCTCAAGAGTGAAGCCATCTTCTCAGGGGTTGCTTCAGGAATGGGACTAAGTAGCTGGCATTGTTTACTTTTTTCACATACTGGTGTGCATCGGCCCTTAAGGTCGGTCAGTAGATGCCTTATCGGAGAATCTTGAAGGCCAAAGACCTTCCGGCAAGGTGCTCTCCGCAGATGCCTTCATGGACTTCTCTAGTGCGAGTTTCTACTCTTTTGTATCCAGACATCGAAGAAGCGGGGATGAGGTGGACCTTCTATAAAGTTTTATGTTTATGATGGTGTAGCTGGCTTCTTTGTATCTGACTTTCTGCACCTCCTTTTTGCTGAGGGGCAACCTTCCCTTTTCCAGGAAGGCCAAAATCGGCATCATCCAAGTTGTCACTTGGTGAATTTCCATATATTGCTTTTGGTTGATCAAAGGGGTCTTCACTTCGATAAGGTAAATTGAACCAGTGAGACTTTGTGTCTCGTCCGATGCCAGACGGGATAGCGCATCGCCTCTGCTGTTCTTTTTCCTGGCAATTTGGCTCAATTCGAACGACTGAAAAAACAGAGATAATTCTTTTAACTTGGTAGCATAGGCTCGGGTTCTGGGATCCCTTTGCTCGTATTCTCCCTAAAAGTGTTTCTCCACCAATATGGAGTCACTAAACACCCTTAAATATTTTACCTCTATGTTCTTCGCCAAGCTCATCCCAGCCAGCAAAGCTTCGTATTCGGCCTCGTTGTTGGTAAGGGGGAAAGTGAACTGAATGGCTTGGCATATCTCAAATCTATCGGGAGACGATAGGATAAGGACTACCCCACACTTTGACCCTGCTACTGACCCATCAACAAAGAGTTTCCATTTCCCCGGCTGTCGGATTAACTACTCTTCAGGCATCGTGTCCTTTTATTCCGAGAAGGTGCATTCTACCATGAAATCGGCTAATGCATGTGCTTTAATGGATGTTCTCAGAACATACTCCAAATCATATTTGCCCAGTTCAATCGCCTAGGTGACCACTCTCCCTGAGGCTTAGGATCTTGTAAAATTTTCTTAAGTGGTTGATCGGTCACAATCTGCACTGTTATCCCTTGAAAGTAGTGTCGCAATTTTCGGGTACCCATGACCAACCCATATGCTGAAATTTTCAGCATTGAGGTACCTTGTTTCGGAATCTTTAAGCATATGAGATGCATAAAAAACGGGATGCTGATTACCCTCATATTCCTTCACCAGCACCGCTCCCAGAGTTCGGTCTGAAACTAGCAAGGTAGAGCTGAATTGTCTCTTTTGGGTCCGGCCTCATCAACAGAAGGGCCTCTGTTAGGTACTCCTTTACTTGCTCGAAGGCTGTTTGAGATTCAGGTCCCCACTAAAAAAATTTTGTGCCCTTCAGTATGGCGAAGAAAGGCAGTGCTTTTTCGGCCGACCTTGATATGAAGCGCCGAAAATGATGCCAACCAGCCAGTTAACTTCTGAATATCTCTGATGCACTTTGGGGGCTCCATTTCTATTACTGCTTTTATCTTTTCTGGGTTAGCCTCTATGCCTCATTCACTATCCATGTTACCTAGGAACTTTCCACTAGCAACTCCGAACGTACACTTGCTCGAATTAATCTTCATAATGTTCCTTCTCAAGGTTTCAAAGCATTCTCGGAGATCTTCAGCATGATCCTGAAAAAGCAATTTGATAATCAGGTTGTCCACATAACATTTCATGTTCCGTCCAATATGTTCTTTGAAAACATTGTTGACCATACGTTGAAAGGTTGCCCCCGTATTCTTCAGGCCAAAGGGCATTTTAATGTAGGCGTACGTTCCATTCGGCTTGATGAAGGACCGTCTTCGGGATATCTGCTGTATTCATGCCTATTGGGTGGTACCCCGAAAAGGCGTCGAGAAATCTAAGAACTTGATAATCGGCCATGGTGTCTATCAGTTGGACGATGCTCGATAAGGGGTAGTGATCCTTCAGACAAGATTTATTATGGTCGGTGTAATCCACACACATCCTCCATTTACTGTTCGCTTTTTTACCCACCACTACATTAGTAATCCAGTCTGGGTACTCAATTTTTTCGATAAACTTAGCTTCTAACAGCTTCTCAACCTCTGCTTCAATAACCTTCTGTCGCTCGGCAGCAAAGGTTCTCTTCCTCTGTCTGGCGGGTTTGGCATTGGGCTTCACATTAAGACAACTTTTAGCCGTCTTCGGATCTAACCCTGGCATGTCTTCGGGGCCCCTTGTGAAGACATTATGGTTTTGTCTCACCACATCGATAACTTTCTCCTTTAGGCCAGGTTTCATATTCTTTCCTATATGGACCATCTTTCCCTAACATCCAGCATACAGCTCGACCTCTTCATTTTCGGTCGCAGGCTCAGCAACTGGGCAAGACAAGTCTGCCCCGAATTTTTCCAGCTCGATGTTCAGTAGCTGTTTGTTCCCGCTCGGTTCGGCTTTCAAACGCTTTCTTTTCCCATTCAAGTCTTTTTCCTCACACTCCTTGTCCTTATCGAGGTCTTCAAGCATAATAATCCTTGTTGATTTCTGGTCACCCCTCATCTCTCCAACCCTATTTTTCCGTGGGGAACTTCAGCTTCAGATAAGGTATGGACTCTACATCTTGGAAGACATACAAGAAAGGTCGGTCGAGGAGTGAATTATACTAGTTTTCAACCCTCACAACATAAATTTGACCTGCTTTTCAGCAATATAGGGCATTTTTCCAATAAGAACAGGTAAAGTGATCATACCTTCATAAGGGATGTGATGTCCTCCGAAAGCTTCAAGAGGTGCTTCACGGTACGGCTCCATTGATTATCCCGCTAAATTCATCTTAGTGTATGTCCGATGGAATAAGATGTTGGCCTGAGCTACCTCCATCTACCATTACTTTCCATATCTTATTTTCTCCAATTATAGGTTTGATCACTAAGGGGTCCTCATAAGGGCATATGACATCTTCATAATCCTCTTCGGTAAAGGAGAGGGGCATTGCTTGCCTAGCAGGGCTGAACTAGTACAGATTGTAAACTTGGAAAGCATATCTCTTTTTAGCGTTCTTGTTGTCAAGACCGAGGGCACTGCCTTCCGAGATGGTCTTCATTTCTCCCCGATTCCTTTCCTCAGGCCTCACATTTCTTGTGTCATTTTTTCAGCTTGTCTCTTAGATCCCTTACAAATTCATTCAGTTCCCCCGCTTTAATCATTTTCTCTATCAATTTCTTCAAGTGAAAGCATTCATCGGTGTTATGTCCTTTATCCTGATGGTAGTCACAGTACTTATCCGCGTTCTTCTTATGGCCGACCATTTTCATTTTGGCGGGGCGGAAGAAACCTGGTTTGCCTTTAATTTCATGGAGAATCTTGGAGATAGGTGCGTTAAGGGGAGTAAACGCAGTTGAGTCTCTATCTCGTCTCCTTTCCAAGCCTCGATCAGGTCGGTTTTTTGCCATCGTTCCTATTATCATCCCTTTGGTCACGGTTGGACCTTCCAGAGTTCTCATAGCGGTCAGACTTCCTACTTCGGTTGTCACTTCAGGACTCCCTGTACCCCTCCTAAAATTTCTATTTTCTCTAGATGTTCTCACCTCCCACATTTATTTCACTAAGGGACTTGGGGGGATAATCATAAAGGTGTGGATAAGAGTTTCTTATCTTTGATTGGGTCCAGCCCGGTAGTTACGTATCCCATACCTTTTGTTTTTTTAGATTGGTGACCATGTCCGCTTCTTTTTTAAATATGGCTAGGTGGTCACCCAAGGACTCGTTCGTTCGCTATCTACAATAAATGAGGGTCTCAGTATCCTTTTCTCTTCGGCACAGATGTGAGTAGTGCCTTATGAACTTCCTCTTCAGCTGTTCGTAGGAGTGGATTGATCATGGCTGAAGCGATTTATACCACATCGAAGCCGCTCCTTTCATGTATGTCTTGAACATCTTACAAAGCATCGTCTGGCTGTGACCCATGCCAGTCATCAACAATTCGTATTTGTAACAATGGTCTTCGAGATCCCCCCCCCTCCCATTGAACTCGGTCATTTTTGGGAACTGTTTCTTTCGCCTGTGAGAGGTCGATATCCCTTTATCCCCTCGGTCACCACTGGTTCACGATTGAATTTCATGTCCTCAAACATGGCCTTTTCTATCCTGGACAACCTGGTGCCAGACACGTCGCCTTCCTCCTCCTGGTCGGAGCCCGAAGTCTGAGCAACCTTCGTTCTCCTCCTCGTGTGGTGTGAGTCAGAAGTCTGTGGACTCATCTTACTCAATATGGACATGTTTCTCTTTTCAGGAAATTTTTACCCCTTTTGTTTCTTCAAGCGGACTCCCTAAGCGCCTTCTCTTCCAATTCCAACTCCTCCCTTCTCAGCTTGATGGCCTTGAGTTCCAGTGCATCAACTTCCTGTTTCTTAGCCTTTGCATGTTCAGCCTCCTCGATCTCTTTAGATTTTCCATTTTCATTAGCCATCTTCTCAGCCTTCAGCTTTCTCAACAGTGTTTGTTCCTCAGGAGTTGGGATTATATCGGTCTCCTCCTCAAAATCAGCCCCGGGATTCCGAGGGGTAATCACGGATTGTAAAGTAAGGTTGTTTTTGGATTGGTGAACCCCGGAGGGCCCTGCTCATCGTTGTCATTAGTCATCGTCTCACATCTCAGGACTTAATCTCATATGTCCCCTCATACGGGGCCAAACGTTATAACCTAATTTATGTCGATTCTGGTCTTTGTCCCGTAGACTGACTTGGCCTGCAAAGAGAATAATGCGAGGGATGATCCCCCAATTCACATTCGGTGTGAGAATAAGTTAATAGGTTTTAGGTTGGATAATTCGGAATATGAGATAATGCTGTAATCTGTGTGTGTTTGTCCAATATCTTTTTGTGTATATATCCTGGATGTTTAACGTTCATGCCCCGGAGGTATCGGTCGGTTCCACTTTTAGGGAAAAGTGGACGTTGTGGGCTACCAGACTAGGTCTTCGTCACTACTGGGTCATCCTTTGCCTTTATTATTGGGCCGGCCTTGCATCGGTCCCGTAACCTTTGTTCGCTTCGGCCCAAAATGATAGCATGATCCCAATAGTAGTGGGCCTCTAACACGGCCCTTTGCATTTGAAAAGTGAAACCAATATAGTTAAAACTCTTTAAAAGTAATAGGGTCGGGACCAAGAAAAAATATTACTTTAGTGAGTTTATTATTTTACCGGGAGTAAAATCTACTGTGTCCATGATGTTGGGACCGGAGAAAAATATTATTTTAACGAGATTATTATTTTATCGATTATTATTTAATCGAGATTTAACAGTATAAGGTAATCACCCGTATTTAAAAGGAAGAGTTATTTTATAACACATACACGAACGCAACGGTCCTCCTGTAAAACTATATCACTCATCAGAGTATTGATAATTGGCAGGGGTCAATTAACTGATTTTAAACTACAATCATGATAATAAGATAATTACGACTAACAAATAACTGGTAGCTAGCAGATTTTAGTTAGAAGAACAAATAATATGACTGATTGACCGGAGGTGATAGACCTTCAGCATATAATAGATTCACTTCTGTCTTTCTCAAAAACTTACATGCCGAGGTCCCCATGTCAACCTTTTGCTTTTCCGAAGATTATATTTCATGGACGTTTGAATTACGCAAGTTTATCGGTAATGACTCAGTTGTAGCATATATAATTAAGAGAGATGATTGAGATATTTTTTTTAAAAGAAAACTAAAGCTTTTACGAATGATCCATAATAAATTTAAATTGATGATACGGACACACATTCCCTGCAAATTAAAATTTTATCATTTATCATTCAGTAAATTTTTTGAAAAAAAAGTTTGATGGGGGAGCTGCAAAAGAGATAGTAGAGCGCAAAATACCAAAGATAGTAAAACGTAAAATACCAGAAAAAATTATAGCTATGTATATAATGATTTTAAAAAAAGCTGAATATATGTATTTAAGAAAAACCTATTTTAGCTCTGTAATAATCTTTACTGGTTAGCTCATGATTAATAATAACAAAGAAAGCATTTCACACTCCAGAAGACAAAGTATTAATAGTAACTACAGTATTTCCAAAAAAGGATGTTGCCAATATCTATCTAGCTACTTCTGCTAGGTTGAGCTTTAAAAGAGTGTTCTTTTTGTTAGAAGTGTTTTAAAATGGAATTGTTTTAATTAGGTTAATCTTCAAACAACAACGGCCTCTCTTTTTGTCCTTTCAATAGTATGAATGATCAAAACAGGGCACTGTTTATTGATTAATTTCTATCCCACAATATGTCTATATAGATTTTCCACTCCCAATCCTTTAGTTGAAAAGGCATATTTAGAAGTAGGAGTTCAATAAATATGTATAAAAAACTTTTTCTTTAATTAATTTCATATTTGTGTTTCTTTCTTCATTATTAGACGTCCTGGGGGAATATAATGGGACTGCATATAGGTAACCAAGTAACCATTCTTCCAATCGTAAGAAAGCACTTATCAAGTTGAAGTGACTGCAAGACACAAACACACTAAATATAACATGTTGGTGTTTAACAAATTTTAGTTTCCTGAGGTTGATAATTTGTTTCTGTATATAAGTACTTATTTTCGACACTACCGCTCCATAGTAAGTTATATAATTTAATATTTCATTCTGAAATACTTTTCATATAACTAAGCTGACTTATAAGCTGCACCTAACGGCCCCGTGTATCAGTTCTCCCATGGCTTTTGTTCTGTGGTGAGATATGATAACATTAGTTTGTCAGAATTGAAATGTACTTGTACATACACATTTGACTAGAAGATTGATAGTGCAGTAAACTATTATGAGCCACAAGCTAGATAAAAGAAGCAACCATTGCCCCAACAATTTCAATACTAACGACCTTGCTGTTAAAAGGTCCCACGTAGAATCTACATTCGTTAATGGCTGCTTCAAATTTCTCCGATCCAATTGTATATAATCATACACATTGCACTGGATTCCAACATTGATAGACAGTCTAGTAGCAACTCTTTCAAAGCTGTCATGATCATTCTTATCTTGTCTTCGTCTTTTCCGGAGCTTCGTTTTGGTTGTAAGATCTCGTAATTTGGACTTGGCCCTGATTGGAACTCATGTGTTTACTTCACTGTTAGCTTTTAATAATTGTCCTAGCTAATGGTGCTTTAATTTAATCGAAAGAAAGATTGTGCTTTAGTTAAGTTAAAGCAGGCTGCTTTAACACTGCTGCTATGTATTTTTTTAAAAACTACTGCTACTATTTGTTTTCTGAAGTGCAAACAGACTACTTGGGCGGGGCTATGCTTACATGGCCAAATATCTCATATTTAATTTATCTATTTTTCTGTCAAAACAAAATTGCGTAAGTATAAGAAGTTTTGAAGATAAATTTCACAAATGAGCAGGTTATTGCTATTTAGAGTTCGAAAAAAAATCTTTAGTTAACATTATATTGTATAAATTTAGAATGTTGCATATATATGTCTTGTACACTTCTCTAAATTAATTTAGTCTAAGAGCATTTTCGAGAAGGGAAAATGAATTTTTTCGTCACGCAACTTATGTGTGTTTAGAAACTTACCACTGAACTATAATTTTTTTTAATTTTATTCACTAACATTAGGTTCGGATTTTTTTAGTCATTAATGATAGGTTCGGATTTCATTATTAATATTTTGTCAATTTTCTATAACTTTATTAAAATATAGTGATAAATAGTACAAAAAGTGTCATATGTGTCTTATAAAAAAATTTATATGTGTCTGAGTTTGCTAGACATATGGAGGAGTCGTATAATATCTAAATTATATACGTATATTATAAGAAGGACGCATATTATTTTCAGAACAGATGTATATACATTCTAAACAGACGCATAAAATCAGTTCATATACGCCTGTTACTTTTTAGGTGGGGTACTAAGCTCAAAACCAAAATTATTAGGGAAAGACATCGCAATCCGTATTAAAATTATTGGGAAATAAAAAAATAAAAAATTCAATATAATCAAATTAGCAAACTGATTATTAAGTACTTATAAAAAAATTAAAAAATTACATATCAATATTTTACCAAACGACACTTTCAAAAATCCAATGAAATCACCAATCACAAATCCTTCATGCAACTCTTACCGACCCAAAATGCTTGTCAAACTACATCTTTTACGAGCCTTAAAATGCTTGTCAAACTCTCATCACCAAGGTAAACATCTTGGGGGACGTATGGAGTACTATATATAAAGATATAACATATATCAAATCATTAAAATATTACAGATTACCATTATATTTTGATAATGCTACCAAAAATTGGCAAAATGCTAATAATCAAATCCGAACATAACGTTAGTGGCTAAAAATAAATACGAACCTAACATTAGTGAGTAAAAGAAAAAAAAAATAGTTGAATGGTAAGTTCCTAAAAACACGATAAGTTGGGTGACGAAAAAATCTATTTTCCCTTTCAAGAAAAATTAACTATAATCATTACTTAAAAAGGTATAAAAATGATATTATGCAAAATTTGTTAAGCTTGTAAAAAATTTGCTTAACTATAGTTATTAGTCACATTTATAAAAATTATTTTAATTAATAATTTCAAATTTCAACACTAATATTTTAATGGCTACCTTTTGATAAAAAGGGTTGTGAAAGTATTATTAATAAAAAAATGATTTTTTTATTAAATACGTACAATTTAAAATAAATTATATAATTAATAAAAACATATTTAATGATATTATTTTTATATTAAACATGAGAAAAATTAGTTATAAACATTACTTATATATTACAAAATATTTGCTAACTTTTTTATTTTATTAGTTATTTGTAATTTTCAAGTAAATAAATCTAGTTAGCAATAAAAGAAAATTAATAAATTTTTTGATAAAATATTTTTACATGTACACTTGACATTATAAAATTAAAATATAAAATTAAAAGGCACACATATATATATATATCAAATTATAAATAAATATTTATATACATATACACATGATATAGTTGCAGCACGAGAGTATATCTAGACAATATAGCATTTAGGGAAATGACATGATTTTGATATAAATCATGACCTTTCATTCAATATTGAATGCAACATGTTGATTTCTTATCATTTAAATATTTACCTAACAGATTTTGACATTGGAGTGGTGCTTTTCTTATATGTAAGTATATTTAAAAAAAAATCTTGTTACGTAAATATATATATATATATATATATATATATATATATATATATAACTCTAAGAACATTTCTGGATTATCTTACTAGAAGCTTCACATGTATAAACCTAACATAATGGTGATGTCTATTATCATGTATTATACATGAGTACATGAATAAAAGGTCTTCACATTTTGTCAACTACTAACAAACTAACTTTATAACACGAACGGATACTATTGTTATTGTATATTCACGTGTATATGGATGATATTTATTTCTGTATGTAAGAAATAATTTTTGGGGTGTGGTGACATCGATAAGGACATATTATTCGACATTCAACATTAAACTAAAATAACACTTGTAAGATATTTCTTATTGTCCACTGTTAATGACGATCTATAAAGGTTACTCGAAAAATATTTATGGTAGTTTGCAATATAGTAGTTTGTTTGCATAAACTTTGTTTTGTAATTGTTATTTAAATTTAAGTCCTTAAATTTTTTATTTCTGACCTTAATAACTCTTCCCCTCCTTCGTTCAATATTCAAAAAATATATATCTATCTACATGTTAGATCCCTCTTGGTTGCATTTGAAACAGAAACCTTACCAACATTATATATTTTAGTCGATACCATTTTTTTACGCTGTGGCATTTAAGAACGCAGCCAAACCCATTGTAAACCAACATGATCATATATTTTATAAATATTATAAGCCAAAGCTTATAGTATATTTTTTGATATTTAATTCATAATTTTTTTAATATTTCAAAAAAGTAAGGAGCACTTGATAAAGCGAATGGCGCACTAATTGATTTAGGCTATACAATAAATTAAGAATATATTTTGGAGGTACACTAATTAGATAAAATATAATCTTTTGTCAGTGTGATGCATGTGTATACTCTTAATATGTATAAAGTATTGATTTGCTCAGAATTATTTTATGTCTTTATATATTAGAAATATGAACGGAAATATTTTGTGTATTTAAAATGTGATTGATGAGACATAAAATAATTGATGTCATTATAAGTTTGAATTGTAGTTATTTATATCACTATAATAGGCTCAATCTATTGTGAGAGACCTAATACAAAGAAAATGTCATAATTGTCACCGACTACGATAAACAAAATCAGTAAAAAATGCCCATGTCAAAAGTTCTTATTCTGTCAATTAATCTTATTTAGTCGCTAGTTGTAAATGCACCCCCATTTGAACAAAATAAATTTCAATAAAAGGAAATATCAAGAATATCTACGATAGACAACTAGAAAAATATACACAGATTAGAGAACAATCGGTTATGTGCTTTTGTGCTTGTATTACGGAGAAGAATAATTCTCATATATTTATTGCGTATTCTTTACAATGTATATATATAGTGTATATTACAGCAACATCCTATACAAACCTAAAATATATATATGGTAAGTATTACCAACAATATCATTATAATTATACAATATATTCAAGAGGATATTTAGGGAGGATTTTCAGGGATTCTGACACTCCCCCTCAAGGTAGCGCGTATATATCATATATGCCCAGCTTGACAAGAGAATCCGCAAAATCTGAATTGGACAAGGCTTTGGTTAACATGTCCGCAAGCTGCCCTTTCGTACTAACATATGGTACCTCAACTTCATTATTCTCCAGCTTCTCATATATGAAGTTCCTATCAATTTCCACATGCTTTGTTCTATCATGTTGGACAGGGTTTTCAGCAATTTTAATCGCCGACTGATTATCGCAAAATAATTGCATAGGACTTTGTGATGAGAAACTTAGCTCCCCCATAAGTCTTTTCAACCATAGCAACTCACAAATACCTTTTACCATTGCTCGATACTCAGCCTCAGCACTGGATAACGAAACCACCTTCTGTTTCTTACTTTTCCAAGTTACAAGATTTCCTCCAACAAATGTAAGGTAGCCAGAAGTTGATTTTCTTTCTCCTTTTTCAGCCCATGAAGAATCCGAATAACCAAGAATATCTGTATTACCATGTTTTAAAAATAACAGGCCCTTTCCTGGTGCTGACTTCAAGTACCTCAGAATTCTCACAACTGCATCCATGTGTTGTTTACCCGGATTATACATGAACCTACTAACCACGCTTACAGCATATGCAATATCTGGTCTAGTATGTGGCAAATAAATCAGTCGACCTACTAGCCTTTGATACCTTCCCTTATTTGCTGGAATTTGGTCATTGCACTCTTCTAGCCCATGGTTCTGTTCCATTGGAGACTTAATTGGCTCATAATTAAGCATACATGTATCTCTTAGTAAGTCCAGAACATATTTACGTTGTGACAAAAAAATACCTTGATCGGAACGATTAACCTGAATACCTAAAAAATATTTTAGGTTCCCCAAATCCTTCATGTTGAATTCTTTGGAGAGATAGCCCTTTAATTTGTCCATCTCTGTAAGATCGTTCCCAGTCACTATCATGTCATCCACATATATAATAAGAGCTGTAATTCTATCACCTATCATCTTCAAGAACAGAGTATGATCAGCATTACTATGTTTATACCCATATTTTCTCATAACAGAGCGAAATTTACCAAACCATTCCCTTGGAGATTGCTTTAAGCCATATATTGTTTTCTTCAATCTACATACCAACGGAATAGAACTATTAGGTACATAATATCCTGGTGGTAGTGACATGTACACTTCCTCCTTTAAGTCTCCGTGAAGAAAAGCATTTTTGACATCATATTGTTGTATATGCCAATCAAGATTTGCAGCTAGAGATAATAAAACTCGTATGGTATTAATTTTTGCAACAGGAGCGAAAGTCTCCTCGTAATCAACACCATAGGTCTGAGTAAATCCTCTAGCAACAAGTCTTGCCTTCCTCCTATTGATTGAACCATCTGGATTCTGTTTGATGGTGAACACCCACCTGCAATCAACAGTTCTCTTTCCTTCTAGGCAATGGAACTAGTTCCCATGTCTCGTTCTCCTGTAATGCTATCATTTCTTCTTTCATAGCTTCTGCCCATTTCACGTCCGACAGTGCTTCACTGACTTTACTTGGAACATGAATTGCAGAAATATTATTAGCAAAGGCTTTTGATGATTCTGTTAATCTGTGAGTAGATACATAGTGTGCAATCGGATATTTGGCTCTGTTAACTGGTTCTGGTGAAAATCTCTCTGCTGTTACTCCTCGGTTACTCCTTGGTGGTAAACTATATCTGTCACAATTAGCTTCCTCAGAAATATCGTTAGTATTAGTATTCAAATTTGTATTTACCTCTGGATAATCAGCTGGAGGAGAGTTAGGCGTGGGTACTATGGATGAGAGAGAGAGTTGTTCAACATTATCATGAGAGTCTTCATCACTGATGTAAGAGATAGTCTGACCATGTTCTACTAGAACAGTGTCTGGACTCTGACCATGTTCTACTAGAACAGTGTCAGGAACAACTAGTTCACTTCCACAAACACTGTTTTCTGGAACTTCCTCCGGAACACTTTCTGAGACACTGTCTGGAACAACCATTGGAACCATTGAAACACTGTCTGGAACAAAGCTGTCTGGTAATAACTCCATCCAATTCACCTCTTCAACATGATGACTCCCTCCCGGAAGAGATGAATTTGATACTGATGAGTTGTAAAACATCTCTTGTTCAGAAAAAGTAACATCCATAGAAACATAAAATTTCCTGTATCGGAGGATGATAACATCGATATCCCTTTTTGAACGGTTGATAACCCACAAAAACACATTTCAAAGCACATGGGTCAAGCTTGCTGCGTAAATGTTTCTGTAAATTCACAAAAGCAACGCATCCAAACACACGGGGAGGAATAGTAAGAGAAGATGGAATGTCGACAAAAGAAGCAAGTTTATCCAATGGTGTTTGAAACTGCAGAATACGTGTTGGAACACGATTGAGAAGGTGAACAACAGTGGTAATGGCTTCTTCCCACCATTGTGGTTTCATATTGGCACCAATTAAACTTGCACGTATAATTTCAAGTAATTGCCTATTTTTTCTTTCAGCCACACCATTTTGCTGTGGGGTGTCAACACAAGTAGTTTCATGAAGAATTCCATGTTCTTTAAAATAACCTTTCAAAAACTTATTTACAAACTCTCCACCATTATCAGAACGTAGAACTTGTAAATTACCAGAAAATTGTGTCTTGATCATATTATGAAAATTTTGAAAAAGCCCTGCTACTTCACTTTTTTGTTTCATCAAGTAAAGCCAAGTCATACGAGTACAATCATCAACAAATATGACAAACCAATGAAAACCTGAAGTAGTTGTAGTGGGAGATGGTCCCCAAACATCTGAATGAACCAATAAAAAAGGCGTACTCTTTTTATTAGGGCTAAGTGGATAACACATACGATGGCTCTTTGCCAAAATACATGTTTGACAATGAAAGTCTGAAGGAGTACATTCAGAAAATAAAGATGGAAACAAATACGCTAGATAGCCAAATGAGACATGACCCCAACGTCGATGTCATAACCAACTTTGATCCTTTTCATTAGAATAAATAGAACCTTTTGCATACATGGCGAGGCTTGTACATATATTATCAACATAGTATAAACCCTCTCTCTTAGTACGACGCTCAATTATCTCCCCGTTGTTGATATCCTGGAGAAGACAAAAATTTGGATATATTAATACTAAACATTTTAATTGTGAAGTAACTTGTGGTACAGAAAGCAAGTTGTTAGAGAGATTAGGAATCAACAAAGTATGTTCTAAAGATAGAGATTGAGTTAAATCAACTCTTCCAGCTCCAGTTACAGGATATGAAACTCCATTTGCATTGACAATAGTGGAACAATTAGGCAAACAATGATCATGTAAGAGAGACGAATCAAAAGTCATATGATTCGTAGCACCAGAGTCAAGAATCCAACCATTATCCCTTGCCAAATTAGTATCAACTAATGCCTTACCTTAATTACCTGACTCTTGAACAAGAGCTGAACCAACTATAGAGTGAGGAGTGGAACCAACTACAGAATCATGAGCTAGTACCGGATTTTCCACCAGGCTGAGGAGATGATGCACACAAAGCCACTTTCCCCTTGCCTCTGGACCTCAACCTTTCTTTATGTTCATTCCACCAGTCTGGGTATCCATTCTTCTCGAAACACGACTCGATGAGATGTTTGTTACTGCCACAATAAGAACACTTCCCAAGCTCTGCCATTGTAGAATTTTGTTGAGAAAGAGGAGACTGAGCATATCTTTTAGCTACCATAGCAACCTCAGATACATCTCCCTGACTCAGCATTGTATTACGACGCTGCTCTTCCCTTCGTAGTGTTAAGAACACAACTTCAGTGCTAGGAAGAGGATCAGTGCGTAGGATTTCTCCTCGAATAGAATCATATGTGCCATCCAGACCTGCAAGAAATACATAAACACGCTCTTCCTCAATTTCAGTCAATCGTACCTTAATAACCTCCGCTTAAGTAAACGTGATGGGTTTACGATGATCAAGTTCCTGCCAAAGAAACTTCAGATCTGAATAGTACGTTGCAATTGGTCTCCCCCCTTGCTTTGTGGACATTGCCTTTCGAGATAAATCATAGATGATTGATTTATCAGCACCTTCAAAAAAGGTGCGACTTGCAGCATCCCAGACCGCCTTTGAAGTGGGTAGACGTATGAACAACATCATGACATCAGTTTCCATAGAATTGATAAGCCATCCTTTTACGATAGCATCGTCCATGACCCATTTATTATAGGTTATATCACCAACAACGGGTTGCTTATTAGTACCAGTAATAAATCCTTTTTTACCTCTCCCAACAATAAACATAGTAACAAACTGAGACCAAACATCATAGTTAGAACCTCCTTTCAATTTGATTCCGCCAGGAATTGACATCGGTTCCGAAGGCATCATCACATTCATTGTTGGAGCATTCACCGAGGAGACAATAGATCCACCCATTGAGGATTCAAGATAGGAGTCTGTACTTGTATTCACCATGATGGTTTACAACGATATGTAGAGAGAACCTTGCTCTGATACCAACTAGAAAAATATAGACAGATTAGAGAACAATCGGTTCTGTGCTTCTGTGCTTGTATTACAGGGAAGAATAATTCTCATATATTTATTGTGTATTCTTTACAATGTATATATATAGTGTATATTACAGCAACATCCTATACAACCCTAAAATATATATGGTAAGTATTGCCAACAATATCATTATAATTATACAATATATTCTAGAGGATATTTAGGGAGGATTTTCAGGGATTCTGACAAGATATGTATCAATATGTGCTAAATATTTATATCATATCGTATTTGTGACGAAAACTTTATCCTAAATTCTTATATAACTCCAGCAGTTATGACCATCTAATGTTGAAAAGTTGCTTAAATTTAAGACCGATTTTAGCATTAATTTTTTTTAATTTGTTAAAAACTATGACAAATGATGTCGTCAAGTTGCCTATGTTAGTGACAAATACTATCGTTTAGTTGCGTCTGCTTGTGATATATATTGTCGTAAATTGCTTGCGATTGTGACATATAATGTCGCGAAGTTGCTACAATTTCATGAAAAAATTGGCAATATCTGTCCTAAATTCTAAATCTCCAAATCATGATTCTTTCTATTCTAATAATTTCCTCTGAAAAAGGTTTACAAATATACAATACATATTACATATCCAAATTTTTATAAACCAAATGCCCATCCAAAAATTTATAATTAAGGCAATAACTAAACTCAAAATCCACAATACTTTATACAGGATTATACATATATATCATAATAATCCAAATTCAATATACGGTTATGATAAATATTCATCAGCTTGGAGCTGCGAGTTGACCCTATAGCTGCTAGTTTACATACACCAAAAGAAAAACTGATGTCCCAACCTAACTGTATAAATCCTTTAGCCTAACCAAATACTTCTTGTATAAAAACTAGCAACTTCATTATCTACAACCAAATACCAAAAAGTGTTTGTATAAAAACCAATCTTACAGTTTCATGTTTCTAAAACATATATTAATAGCAGCATCTTGCATAATCATCCTAATATAAACCAAAAAACAACAAAAATCATAATGTTCCTAACATATATACCAAAAGGCAGCTTGATAATAATATACGAAAATGATCTGTAATATCATACTATTTCCACTAGTGAAATCGTCACCTAATCGCCCCTGATTTAAATAGAGCATGGTCGTCATCGACTCACATGTGGAGGAGCCCGAGGTTCATCATTACTATATGAACTTGATTGATAATCCTTGTGGGCAGCATCTTATCCTGAAAAGTGAATAAAAATAAATAAAAATTGTTAGGTATAAAATGCACACAGGGGGGATGAATGTGTGTTTCCTGATTTTTCTTGCTTAAAAATCAAGTTTGGTGTTTAAGCTATGGAACTTAACAGCTAGATATCATTTGAAGTGATAATTCGCTTAATGTCAAAGACATAGGAGTAATTATCTAAACTTAATTGATCTTTAATTTAAAATCAAATTAGTTGTGCTACAAATATGTGTTCTAGAATAATAAGAGCTCGACTACTTTTCTTGAGAGAATAATAAGATTTCTAGATGTGTTTTGTTACCACTAGCGGTGAGTACGATTCAGATAAAGTCGGGGTTCATAACATCTCTGGAACCATCCCAATTTTCAGTTATTGAAAAAAATGAGAACTGATATTGTACTAATATTAAAAATATACGTGTTGTTTTGTTTCAAATTTTTGGGACAAGACGGATCGGAGACTCAGATATTTAATACTCGTATATATGAAAGTTTAAAGATCAACAATCTTAAAAAAATTAACGGAATAAATTTAAATTTTACAATTCTGACTTGGAATTTCCAGATAACCCAAATATATCTGAAAATAAAAAAGGTTACAACTGACCCTCTCACAAAGCTTCTACCTGAGCTGCACGCCCAAATCTCGCCACTTTCTTTCTTATCTACAAATATTAGATCACAAAACGAATGAGCTAAAAGGACTCAACAAATAACTATAATGACATTTTCTAACTAACAAACTTGGTAATATCATCTAACTCGCAAGATTGGATCACAAGTTTAGAGTATTTAGGGTTCAAGTGAAGTTTTGAGGAAAATGGGTAACTTGGTTTGGAACATTTCTGATTCAAATCTTTCTGTTAAATATTTTTCAATTTTTTTACCTTCCTTTGAAAAATCAATTTTCAAATGCATTTAATTAAAATAATGCATATCGCACGAGCGTACTTTCTGGTAAAATTAATATGATAGAATTGGAGTGTATAACTTATAAACATGATACGGTTGATCAGCCCGTACTGACTTCCATCTGGTCTTAAGGGTACCTAAGGCTCTATATCGGCCTTGTTAATTAATGACTATCTCCGAGCTCCATACACTTGGCTAGATCATTATTACACGAACACTTACGCCTTCAATCTTTAGGATTTTAGTGAAAACTTTTATATTGGAAGATATAATTTCAAATCAAATCACATCTTATTTGAAAATAATTACCATCCTTTGAAATTATTAGGACTATTTCAAATCAAAAATCATTATTAATTTCAACTTCAAGGATTCAAGTCTAAAGCAAGGGTATAACCATGGAACATAGTTCAAGAAATATAATTCAAGGTAGGCATATGTACTAGAAAAGCATAAGTAATATCAACTTGGTAAAGTCAACAAAGTATAGTTATCATCAAAGCATAAGTATCAGGGAAATATAGGTATTATTGAAATGAACATGATATTGAAATAATCATGGCAAGTATATAAAGAACGGGCTAGCAATAAGGGTATTCGAGTTTCAGGGATAACATTATCATATCATATTTATCATCTATTGTCTTTATAATACTGCAACATGGACTTTTTGAGGAAACATTTTATTCAATCTGAATTTACCTTTATGCCCTCCAGTTATTTCTCTTTAAAATACTGTAATTACACCCTCCAGTAAAAAAACTCTTCACCACCCCGGCTTATTACCTCCCGTGGCTGTTATGCTCAATCCTCTGCACCATCATCCCTCTCAGGTTTGTTCTCTTCTCGGAAGTCATGGACACCGTATCGAGGAAGCGAGGGCGCCCTAGGGTTGTTGTTACGGAAGAGGTGGCGGAATTTAGGCGCTTGGCCGCTCACAACGCAATGCCAGGCATCGTAGGGCAAAAGGTATTTGTATGCGCTCCAATATTGGTTTTGAGAATCCTAACATTTTCATGGTTCATCATTTGCTTTCTATTCAAAAAACCTGCTAAGTTACTATTGTCATATCATTGTTGAAGTTCTAATGGTGATACTTGTATACTGTTACTGAAATTAATTAATAAATGATTGTAACATACCTGGACTCAGGGAACATTTTGTGTTCTAATCTTCATGTGATTCCATACTTGAATGTGCACTTAATCATTTCATTACAGTTCTTTACTGCACAAAGTCTCCGTTTTATCTTCTCTTCTTATTATTGTAGAGCCCTGAATGACTAGGGAAAACATATTAAATTTAACTCTTGTATTCTTGGGTGACATCATAGACAACCCACCTTTCAATCCAAAATCATGAATGGTATGTGTTTTAACTTTTAAGGCTGCATCCGCCTGCAATTTGTTTATTTCAGTCTTGTCAATTATATAATTTTAAACTGTCATAGTGATGATTTATGTCTGGAAAAAATGCATTAGTAATGATATTATTAGATCATTGATCTTCATTAAATGATAAACTATGCATGTTTCCTTTAAAGGGGTCATGGAAAAATTCGTTTAAATCTTTAGCGTCAAGGCTCATGACAGCTCCAATTTTAGTAACCCGTAAAGAGAAGTCCCGAAATATTAAAAATGACCATAATCATTACCATTAGAGATAATATGGTTATGTAATGCTAGGCTATGCGCAACCGCTCTGCTGGTTTTATATAGATGCTGAAGGGAAGGGATAATTGAAGAGCATAGAAATGGTGATATCATTGTTAAAAGGTCTGATGGTGATACTTATATACTATTACTGAAATTAGTTAATAGATGAGAGGTGCATATGCTGTAATATACTTGAACTCAGGAGACATGAATAACATGAGAGGGACATGCAGTGCCAACATCTTCAAAGCAAATTATATAAAAAAAAGAATAAAATTATAAGGATTTCAAATGAAAGATAATTCAAACTATTTATAGTTTTTAATAAATTAAGGTTGGTTTAACTCTTTCAATCAAGTTTATCTAATTATTCTACAAAAAAATTAGATTCATGATTAAATTAAATTAAATTATATATTATTTTATAGTGATCAGCAAATCTTCAGACAAATGCAACTTTTGATCTTGGACATTGCTCACATTAAAATTTTTGTTTCTGGATATTGCTCACAATAGAACTTATCTTCTTGTCTTAATACTCAAAACTGATGATCAAATTCTGTTTTGTTCTAAATGTAATTCTGCATTTTACCTTGCTTGAGAGAAGTCGAAGGCCTACAACTATTGAGTCCCTTACCTCAGGGGCAAAGTGTTTATTCTCCTTTTGTACCTGTATCTGGTGCTCCTCTCGAGCATAAATTTTCTATGATCTCTCCAAGTCCAATAATAAGAATTAGGCAGTGGCAGTGCCCACCAACTATTAGGAAAGTGCCAAAGATATTGCTTGGTATCACTAAACAGAGTGATGGACCATCAGACTCTCTTACACCAGAGAAGAAGCTGCTGAACTCAATTGAAAAGGTTGAGAAAGTGGTGACACAAGAGTTGAACAGATTAAAAAGGACCCATGCTGCCAAGAGGGCAGAGAGGGAGAAAAAGGTCCGCACTCTGATGTCTATGCGCTGAATGCACATGAAAGAAGACTTGACGTTGGTGGTATCAACTATCGTTGAGAGAAAACGGACCAAGGAATTGGAGAGGAAGGAGATGAACAACAAACCTGTGGGGTAGGTTTTGATCATCTTTTGATGATTTTTGGGCTCGAAGTTGATGTAATAGATAACTCCTCTTAAGTAGGTGATGATGCTTGTTATTCAACTTTAGATAAACTACTGTCGTAGCAGCACATGTGTGCTATCGTAGTATGGATGTAAATGTGTTTGGTACTTCAGTTCACCACCGGTAATAATTGGGTCTGGTTGTACATTTCATTAGGTGGTTGTTCAAGTAAACTCTTAACATTTGTAGTGAATTTCTGAAAGACATGAATATGAAGTAAAGTTTGAGACGTTGCTTGAGGTTATTCATTATACATGAAAACATGAAGATATTCAGTTGCATACATGTTAAGTTTGAAGGGTGAGGTTGAGACATATATAACATAACCTAATTGTTCAAGAGTCAACAAGACTTGACAAGGGGATTCAGGGTCCAGGTCTTAATCTTTAATCCACTTCCTGATTTTAATATCATTATATTCAATTCCTTTAAAATATTTATCACAATGCTTGTAAACTTGATTTCTTCTTGTAGTGCCTATTTTCATTCACTCTGATGGATTTATTTTATTTTTGGTTGAAAAAGGAATGCAAGATAGATTCTTTGAGCACATACTTTTTCATGGATAATTGATAACTTGAGATATAGTTTTTAAGGTAAAATATGTTTATGTAGACACATAATGCATAATCATCATTTTGCCTGCAGACCCTCCAGCCATAGGAGCTTGCACCTCGTCCACTCGTGCTACCCCCAACTCGGATCATGCATGTGGGGGTCCATTTGGTTCAGGTATACTTTCCCATGTTCTGTTCCATTCATGGAGTGTATCGCTTTTTTATAGAACGCAAAATAGGCTGTACTTGGCACACTTTAGGTGTATTAACAAATTTGTGTGCACCTGCTTTGTGTTTGCTGGGAAAAAAAATAGTGGCTCAGCAAGTAACGAGGGCAGTAGTGTTGGTGTTTGTTGATGAGATATTTCAGGTTCCGGCTTAGCAATCAAGCTGGGAAAAATTAATCCAACTAATATCCCCAAGGAAATTGAAAAAAGCTGAATAGAAGAAGCGGAAGATAAGCTAAAAACAGCTGTGGACATGTTAATGGCATTGAACAGGATGATGTTAACCATTCTTTATGACATGATTCTTTTAAACTTCACTGAACTCACCCTACTTACTTATGTTATTATCATGTATATGTTATAACATTATCGACATTTGGTATCATATTTGTTACCAGTTTATTCTTTACATCAAGATCCTTCTGCCCAAAAATATATGACCCCTAAATATTTATGCAGAGAAAGTTTGCACCAGGTTCCCTGCCCTGCTCACTTGTTATCAATTTGTTAAGCCATTAACATTTAGAACCAAAACTAGGCTTTGGATAATGTTCATGAATATTTTTGTGCTCTGTTGCACCATTTGCACTTGTTTCTCATGTCAGAGGCCAGAGACCTTATTGCGCCGAAGGCGTATAAACCAGAAAAAAACACATTTGGTGCGGGCCTCTTCCTTTTTTTCCCTATTTCTCATGTACTTTTTTTTGGCTTATTGCCTCTTATACTGCATATCTGTGCTAATTTCCTGCCAACCAGCCACGAACAATGCAATACTTGATATTGGAGACCCGGTACAGGTTTGTGGGTTCTGCGGAGCTCACGTTTGGGAGGCTGAATTCACCGGGCGTCACATAGGTACAGGTCCAAAAGGTTACTCAATTTGCTTGCGCCAAGGGTAAGGTCCAGCTACCTTTGTTACAGGAAACCCCTGGAGGAACTGTTCACCCTACTTACTAGGAGTTGTAGTCGGGAAAGGAAATTTCAGCAAAATTCCCGAATGTATAATATTATTTTCGCTCTCTGCTCCTTTGAAGGAAATAGTAGATGACTCAGTTAACAAAGGCTCGGGCCCCTATGTATTCCGGTTCAATGACCTTACATATCACATTATAGGCTCTCTTCTACCTTCTGATGGACTGCGCCCCTAAATTTGCTCAAGTCTACATGTATGATGGTAGGGAAGCACTTGAGCACCGCCTGAAATTCCCCCGAGACAACAGTGCTCTGGATCATGCCATAGTGGTTAGCCTTCAGGAAATGCTAACCCGGGAGAATGCTTTGGTGGAAATCTTTAAACAACTCCATCAACATTACCCTGCTTCTCAGCAGATCCCTGTTCGCCTCAGGCTCATAGAAAGAAGGTCCACTGATGGTCATTTTGTAAACATTTTGGGTGGGAATGACTACGAATTTGCTGGCCTAGCAATAGATAATAATCTTACTGACAAAAGAGACATACTTGTCGAATACAAAAAAACAAGCCTGAAACCTATTAGTGAGCTCCACCCCTCTTTTATGTCACTGCAATATCTGCTGCTCTTCTTGCGTGGGGAAGATGGTTACCCCCTTGGAATCAAACATAGCAATGTCCAGGATGCAGCACCAAGCCAAAGAAATACAGTAAGCGGTCGAGAGTACCAAGCATTTAGGCTCCAATATATTGTGGATGCGTGGTGCTGCGTAGAGCGGGCCAGGTTGCAATGGGTCGATCAACACCAATCGACAATTCGTTCCGATCTTTATAACAATATTGTGGGCAGCGTTACTAGGGGGGACACCTCTGTATCCGATGTGGGAAAACGCATTGTGTTGCCCTCAAGCTTTACAGGAGGGTTTAGGTATATGCAACAAAATTTTCAGGACTCAATAGTTGTCTGTAATGCATTTGGGCACCCTGATCTCTTTATAACATTCACCTGTAACCCAAAATGGAAGGAAGTTCAGTGTGCTGTTGTGGCTGCGGGCTGTCAAGATGCTTCTGTTCGCCCGTACCTTATCGCTCGTGTTTTTAAGATAAAGCTCAATGCTATGATGGCCGATTTTATAAAGGGAGAAGTCATCGGCCGAGTCGTTGTAGGTACCATTTCTAAACTATATTTGCAGTCTGTTAATCTTTTAAAAACATGTATAGGCCGTGGATCTCCGCTTTATGTCCAGCCTCCTGTTCAGCCACGCATGTTTTAACTCATGTCTTGCTAGAAAATTACACCTGAGAGGAAGCACATAAGTTCCTAATAGATAAATAATAGTAAAAGCTTTAGGGAAAAAAACAATTAATAATTATTAGTCTTTTGTACAAAGGAAAAATTAAAAAAAAACAAATATCCGAGATATTCATTAATTGAGTGATGAAATTGTTGTAAGACCTTCCCCAGGTTCTCAGCCAAACTAATAAAGATCCACAGGCTTCGCGTATGTAGTGCTCGGGAATTATATTCCAATACCATAATTTTATGTTTATTAGCTTCTTAATTAATTTTATTGTTTTGCTAGCCTACACCAAAAAAATGTTCCAGCTCTTACTGTGGGAAAAAAGTACCATACACGCTGGTCAACATCCTCAGCCTAATTAGTTTTCTTAAATGATAATAGCGTTCATACTTAAAGACTAATTCCTCGGGCCAAAACATAATTACTCACGATATTTATCTCTTAAGTTTGGTGAAAAATATCTC
Source organism: Apium graveolens (assembly GCF_009905375.1). NCBI lineage: Eukaryota > Viridiplantae > Streptophyta > Magnoliopsida > Apiales > Apiaceae > Apium > Apium graveolens. Next base: position 271,243,703 of record NC_133649.1, read on the forward strand.
TTTGTTGTTACGCAGCAGTCTACATAATTAAATTCCAGAAACGGGGACTCCCACACGCCCACATAGTTCTTTGGCTTACTGAAGGTGACAAGTCAGTGTCCCTCGAGGAGATAGATTCTGTTGTTTCTGCAGATATACCAGATAAAGAAACTGATCACATTGGTTATGAGTCTGTAGCCCAGTTTATGATGCACGGCCCATGCGACGCAGCAAACCCTAAATGTGTGTGTATGGTGAATGGATGTAACACCCCCAAATCCGGGGTCGGGGATTCGGGTTGTCACGAGTTCCATTTCCCTTATCAATACTTATTCTTAACAGTCAACCAACTACTGAGTACTGTGACCTCACAATATACACACACACACACCACAAGCTATAGTCTCAGAGATGAATACCAAATATAACACAAGTCATTTTATTCCACAATTATAAACCGTTACACCTTAAAAGGGTTTCTGAATAAATTTACATTTCCTTGCCATTATTATAATTCATAAATATACATAAGTTTGGTACATCAAAAGTTGAAAGCCTAGCCTATTGGTAGATCCTACCTCGGCTATAACGGCATCAACACCTACAGGAAACTGCGGAACGTTTCCTAACCGCTTGCGAATCGGGAGCTTGGTCATGTTCATCTTTTCTATCTGTTGTTGTGTGATGAAAGAAGAAAGCAAGGGTGAGCAACAAGCCCACCGAAATAATATGTATAATAATTAACAATATATGAGCATTCTCATAGTACTCATGAAAGTCTTGGTCAAGAAGAAATGAACCAAGTTTGATATCTTAATTCGACGAAGTCGCAAAATATTCAGTATATATACTTATATACTTTTCAAAATCTTGGAAGTCCTCTTCCATGCCTAATATACAAAGAGTTCCAGTTTATAACTGTATAAAAATATCGTTGCAAGGTGATCTCATATATCTAACCTTGTCTCAACGTTTTTGTGAAAATCTTTGTCATGCATAAGATAATCATTAACCAGATATAAGTTTAAAAGATGAAGTTACAAGATACTCCAATATACTTATATCTTTTCCAAATACTACTTGAACTACCACCGTTCAAGTTATAATCAGTTTCAAAAGTTCATCACACTGATGAGACTACAAGACAAGATTTGAATAGATTCAATCTTTGAATATCATTATAAATAATGAAGTTACGAGGTACTTCATTAAGTCCCGATATATATATATACACCTATATATATAAATTTCATACACTCCTTGAAAACCTCTGTTATGAATATTATAAACAGAGTTGCAATATCCAATGAATTTGGAAAGGAGAAAACCTTGGCATAAACCTGATATCTTGCGGATCAGGCAATGATACCAATAAGTAACCTTTTCTACTAGTAGATGGACGAATTCCCCACTGGTCATCACCCTGGCCGCAATAGGACCTTATGCTGAACTGCCACTCAGCCACTTACGCATTTGATGGACTCCCACTGAGCCACTTACACTTTCATGGACGCCCACTGAGCCCATGTTGCTTATGCCGACTCAAAGAGATGAACTTACTTCCCGAACGATGGGCAAGTAATCAAGATGTTTCTCAAAACAGCAACCTCGTTGCGAATGTAAAATACACCACTGAGCCGGATCCCTCAGGTTTTGAGTGAGTATTTAAATCCCCTTCGAAAGGAAGATCTTAAATATATAAATGAGTTTTGGGATCCGCTCTAACTTTTAAAAATCATTTTGAAGACTCGAAAACATTTTTAAGAATGTTTGGAGTAATGCTGATTTAATGAAATAAATCAGTCTCGATATATTAGAAAATATCTGAACATTATTATTTAAATAATATTCCCATAAGGATAATCTCTATATAAATAATTTGAAGTAGAAGTTTTACAACTCAGACTTGAAATGAATATTAAATAACCAAAGATATACTTATTCGAAAGTACTATCTTTATTTGAATAATCGAAAATAAGTTTGATTATCGAAACATTATTCTTTAATAAAATAAAGAATATTATTTAATAAATAAGCGGAGTCATAAGTCCTCAAATGAATATTCAAAATAATATTCATTAAATAAAATAAACGGAGTCATAAGTCCTCGAATTAATATTCAACTAATATTCATTAAATAAAATAAACCGAGTCATAAGTCCTCGAATGAATATTCAAAATAATATTCATCAAATAAAATAAACCGATTCATAAGTCCTCGAATGAATATTCAAAATAATATTCATTAAATAAAATAAACCGAGTCATAAGTCCTCGAATAAATATTCAACTAATATTCATTAAATAAAATAAACCGAGTCATAAGTCCTCGAATGAATATTCAAACTAATATTCATTAAATAAAATAAAGCTATCGAATAAACCTTATTCGATTAATAGTTTTGAAATTATATCAATATATATATATAAATATATATATATAATATACTCGGGAACATCGACTCCCGATTTTAGAAAATGTTCACCTTTGGGTCCCCTATCCTAAGGGTATACGCAACTACTGCTTATCTCTAGCATAGGTATTATGCAACTATAAGCATTGAAATCAACAGATAGATAACCAGATTACGAAACAGACATGCATATATATACCATATCAGCATGCTTCAATATATCGGAAAATTTGCTAATTAACCTACATGCATCTATCACAAGATAATGCATATACATATATACATCACAACAACAGTATAACGGGTAGAAAACTTGCCTGAGTGCTCTCGGATAGACTTAAGCTTAGAGTGGGTCCGATAACCTATGAACAACAACATAAGTTGGAATTAAACCCCGGTCGCTTAAGAAACTAGACTTTAACCAATTGAACCCTAACGTTTGCTTTTGCGCTTAACGATTCACTTACGTCGCTCGAGTACCCTCGGCTCCACCATTTTTAATAAATTAACCATTAAGAATTTTAAAGCGATTCTTTCACGAGTACCTTACCAACTGCCTAATCCACTTAATCTAATTGTTTCATACCACAATTAGTCATTTAAAGTCCTTAACCAAGGTTTCAAAGTAAGGTGAGGGGTAATGGTTCGGTCGCGAAATGCCGTTACTTAAAACGGTCGTTTCTCCAAAACCGTACATCGGATTCAAACGAACCACATATCAAAACGAAGCTCATAACATGAACTATCTAATTATGGCAATGGTCAAAACCTAATAGTGAGTTCTCGGGTCCTGATGTTAAGAACAAAACAGTCTAAAGTAAATCGGACATTACGACGGCTATGTTTACGCGATTACCAAAGTTTATACCACTTCAATCAATCCACAATTCAACCCACAATCAACATTACAACCAAAATCCCTCCAAACCTCACCAAATCAGTCCATTACTTCATGTTTTATCCAACTTATTCAATCACAACAAAAGCTACTAACCATACTAAGGTTCATTAACTATTAACCAAGATTCAACCATCAAAATCTCTACAAACTCAACCAAACTTTAAACAAACAAGCATCATGCTTCTCATATACTATATCAATCATAACCATTCCTAATTACTCAAAACTAAAGCTAGGGTTTGGAGTTTATACCTTCTTGAAGCTTCTTAACACAACACAAGAGCTTTGAATGCTTAAAAGAACCTTGATCCTTCCTTGTATAACCTTAAACTTTCATAAAAATTCAAGAAAACTAAAGTTATTTTTTGAAAGTTACTATTCACCATCTTCTTCCTTGAATTATTGGAAGAGATTGTGAAGGAAATTGAAGCTTAGATTCATGGGATAGCTATATCTATGTATAAGGAACCTTGGATAATTACCTCATGATTTAACAATGCTTGGATCTTGGATTTTGATTTTTTTCTCCTTGAAAATGAAGGTAAGCCGAGAGCTTGATGTTCTTGAAAGTGAAAGTCAACTTGTGTTTTGTGTTTTTGGTTTGTTTTGTCTTGGTTGCTTTACTTTTGTTGTTAATTAACCTTTTACCATGGTAAAATTTGTGTGGCTTGAAATCAACCAACAATACCTTCTCATTTGGTCATGCTTATATCATCCACTTATGTCATCTTCCCACACTTATCTTCTTCTTGTTGGTGTGATGACATCATCATCATTAACCTCTTTGATTAACTCCTAATTACTTGGCTAATGATCGCTGATCTGTTATACGGTTCGCTTAACTTTCGTTCTCGTTTATCGTTTGAGGGATCATACCCGGGATCTTATTACTTGGGTTCCCTTAACCTTTCTCAATACATTATATTCCTTTTTATGATCCCCTCTTATAATCCTTGAATTTAAATCCCTTTTATCCTGTTACCTTATACTCAATTATTTCGGTATCTGGTGGATTTTCGGTAAAAATCAAAGTGTTCGAATTTGGATTCTGACGATCTTTACATACACTTATATCCCATATAAAGTACTAATAAGATCTCAGAATATCAATAGAAGAACCCCTACATAGTGTGGCATGAAAAGTTTTCTTATTCAGCATAATGAGCAAAATCACTATTCATAAGGGTTTCAAAAAAATTCCAAAAATTGGGGTTATTACAGTCTCCCCTTCTTAAAAGGATTTCGTCCTGGAATTAGAGAGAAAATGAGTAGGGATAATTTCTTAGCATTGCACTTTCTAACTCTCGAGTAAATTTTCCCACATTGTGGTCCTACCACCAAACTCTGCCTAGTTTGATAACCCTTCTCCTAAGCAGTTGTTCCTTTTCAATCTATAACCCTTCCTGGTTGCTCCATTTAGGTTACGTCGGGTTGCATGTCTATGCAGCTCATATGCCCCTATTTGTCTGGCATCCGAATTATACTTCCTTAATATTGATACGTGGAACACGTTATGAACTTGCTACATGTTCGGGGGTAGGGCTAGCTCATATGCTAACTTCCCAATACGTCTTAATACCTCAAAGGGTCTAACAATTCGTGGGCTTAGCTTTCCTTTCTTTCCGAACCTCATCCATCCTTTCCAAGGGAATACCTATAACAGCATTAGGTTCCCTACTTCCTATTCCTTGTCCTTTCGTGTCAAATCAACATACTTTTTATGTCCATCTTGGGCTACTACCAGCCGCCCTCTGATTAGATCTATTATATCCTTGGTCCTTTGGACCCCTACTGGTCTGAGCATCTTGCGCTCTGTAACATCATCATATCATAAGGGAGATCGACATTGCCTTCCCTCAAGGATCTCATAAGGCGATATCTCAATACTGACATATGATCTATTGTCGTAAGAAAACTCAATCCGTGTTAAGTGACCATTTCAAATTCTTTCAAGTCTATTGCACAGACTCTCATCATAGCTTCTAGCATTATAGCTTTTGCTTCTCAATACCCATTCTTTTCCAGTTCGTAGTCATTACTATCTTCCGTACAGGATACTATTCTAGATATACCTTTACTCGCTAGAGTTTTATAACCTCTTAATAATTGCGTCAACCTTAGTATCACGGACGTGTTAGAATCGGAATACCACCTTACTTGGTACCACTTCATCTCTAGCTGCCTCCATCTTCGAAAGCTTGATCCATCATATAGAAGTAAAGAAATTTGTTGAGAGATCACTATGATCATGAACACTTGTTCTATTGCATAGTTAGTACAGAAGGTGGCCAGCCTTTTGTACTTGACAAGCAATTAAACAACATGTGGTATCCTACTAGTCTTCTATCACACAGATAGATAGTCATTCGGCAATACCTCCCCTTCTGGAAGGGTTGTTCTTCTCAGCTTACATGAAATGAAAAGAAGAGAAAAGAACGAACTGAAGAGAATTGTATATACGTAAAAAAATTTATTGCCATAAAATATCTGGATTGGAATCTACCTCTGAACTATAGAGGTTTGTCATAGTAGAACAAAACATATATGTATTTATATCAACATCAAGTATTATAGCATCGTATTTCACATGTCTAAATATTTTTGCTATTCCGTCCATCATTCTATGGACCCATGCTCTTCCTCGAGCTTATACACAATCACCTTTGAAACTCCCTCGATATCGAAAAATCGAATCTGGGATCTCATTCTAGACATCATCGTTACTAGAATTCTATGCTTGCATCGCAACCTTCCTCGTATAGTAATACGACTCTCTATTGATAAGAAGGAATAAATATTCAATAGGTAAATAATCGACCTAGTTTTTCTATCCAAGATAACTTATACGTTAACACGACCCGATTAGTGGTACTCAATCTCAACATCCATTCCAATACAACTCTCACGGTTGTAAGTAATCGGCCCATTACTCGTAGAATTATTTCTGCATTACTGTGGTCCACCGTTGACCTACTGTAGTCATTCGTTTTCCATGAAGTCTTAATAGCTAACCATACGGAGTCCATACATATCGTATCGAATTCTTCTAAGGAGGTAACATGATCACCGTTCATGATTCATGAAGAACACTCCTGAACTTGACGTACATATGACATGAAGCAGATAAAATTGCAGAAGAGTTTCAATGAAAGCAACGATAGCAGGTTAATACCATTATTAACCATATGTCTTTATTAGGAGACATGAAGCTCAAAGGTTCATTTAGTCCTTTCGTAACATGGTCCTGGCTTATCTTAAGATAGTACCTTCTAAGATAGATAGCCCGCTCATGGCGATTATACGAATTAAACCTTTACCAAACTACTATTACGGTTGGGTATTGCACAGTCATCAGAAGGAATGTCAATCTTCTAAACCATAATACAACCTTCACAGCTTTAACCATCATCACTGTATTCCTTAGGCACAAGCGCCTATAATTATCCTCTTACCTTTAAAGTGTCGGCCACCTCTTTGGCCTTTCCTGATAGTAAAATTTCCTTACAGTCAATGTCATTTTAACCACCTCCAAATAAATTTTCTACCTCATTTCAATCACTGCTTATGTGAAGATGTTTTCCTTAAAATCTGATGAGTAAAAAAAATATCACCATTTTTCCATAAGTTATTGCCTCAGTCTTTAGAGGTTAATCACGGTCACGACTAACTCTCAATCATACTTAGAACATCTTTTATCTTAGGTCCTAATTGCCCTGAACAATTTAGACCTTTACTGGTTCGATCCATACTTTCTCGTGGTTTAACACGTGCCCCACTTGGCATCATTATAATTATGTCATATTTCTTTTATCAACATTTCTATTCTTGAGAATTTTGAATATTACCTTTCTCCTTGTAAAACCTCTAAGGTTATCCTTGAATCATTCCTCCTGCATTCCCTAGATAAAGGGCATATCAAGATACCATTTATTAATACCAGAATCATTGTCTATATACTTCTGAAAAATTTCTCCACTGATTCTTAAAGGTTGTTATTACCTTAATCCTTTCCAATTCATACTGTCAAAACTCATACTATCCCTATTAAGGGTGAAATGCCAACCTTTATGCATTCTCCTAGGATTCATTTTAAGTTACCAATGTTCTATCCTTAATTCTACCTTTAAAAAGGTACATGCATCCTTCCATGGATAAATCAAGTCATATATCCCTGATAAGGGTGTCTTATTCCATCATTCCCACCTCGATAGTATATGCCTAATTTTCACAATAACATCTGTATTCAAAATGAGGTCAATCAATATGGCCTCCAAAAGATAACAACGGTTATCCGCTTTTCTTGCCTAATTTGGTAACGATAACAAGGATGTTCTGGAAGATATTGGTCGTGTTCAACAGTGAACTTCTTCTTAATAATTCCTTATTTACTTTTGTTGTTTATCTCAACAGTCATCTCAATGTTGGGATATCTTTCATACCTGGCGTCTCCCTTTCTGGGTATCAAGCCACCGGTCTTACACTTCTCATTCTTGAGGGTCACTTCCTTCATCCAATTTTCCTAATTTCTTACTTTCTTGTCTCCTCAGTCTATCCGCGTCTCATTATTTATCCTTCGAACTATCTCAAGGTTTCCTCGAATCCTCCCAACTTAAAGGGGATAAAATACATGTATCTCTTATGCCTTCAACCGTCAACTTTAACTCATGGTGAATCACCCTCATCCTGACGATCATATACTTTTCTATTTCTATTACTATGAGTCTTTAGGATTTCCTCATACCCAACTCCCTTATCATTCCTCAAACTCTATTGCCTTTATATCCCTTTATACTCCTTCCCTTTTTTTAGTCTTCTATTTTTCTTTTCTATTACAACAATTACATGAACTAACATAACATAAGCATTGATTTCAAACATCCCGTCATTCTGGATTCGTGTCCTCAGAACGAATCTTGACAACTTTTACGCTTAGATTCATAATTCATCATACTCGTCTGCCTTTGTTCTGGCTCTAAAGCTTTTACACTATCTCCGTAACCTTGGGAGGTACTTTCCTGAAAATAATTGACTAAACTTAAATCAGTTTATTATAATCTCTTGCTCCGTGCCTTCCTTGGCCTTTCACCAGGGGGTGGCCTCTCTCTTAGGAGGGTAAGTGACAAAAACAGTCTTTTGTGATTGGTCAATCATTTAGAATCTCAAATGATTCCTATATTTCCTTTAGCCAGGCTTTTGCCTCGACTGGTTCAACCTTTTCCTTTGAACTCTGAGAGCTTAGTGACTTAAAGGTCATGAAAGAATTCCCTACCGCATTATTTCCTCAAGGTGGTGGTTGGGAATAAAAGTATAAGTTTTGTTTAGGCAGGTCCATGAATCGCCCCATAGGAGTACCTTCCTGGTTCTCCCTATCTTGCTCGACTTCTGTTTTCTCAGTATGAAATGTTTCATCCTTCTCCCATAATCAGGGTTATCTTATATGTTTTAAATCCTCATTTTCCACTTTATTATGTTATGGGTTCCTTCTATCTTGATGGCGACCTCCCTGACTATCACGTTCAGGGTTTGCTCTAAATCTTATTCCTCAAACTAGCTTTCATCTAAGATCTCATCTTTAAGCTCTTGAACATTTGGAACCCAAATTCTGTAGGAATACCTCATCATTCCCTTATCATCTTTCTCGGTATTAATCTCTTATCTATTTGTTGGCTCTCTGTCTTCATTCATCACTTTTTCTGGTACAATATGTTCTTTTCTAATATTTCGGGTTGTATTGCAATCTCAAACAGCTTTTCGGTACCGGCTCCGATTACCTTCACTTATATTTCCATTTTCTCAAAATCTCTTATCAACTCTCCCAAAGACATTTTCATCTTGAGTCTCTCCTTTATACTAAGGGCATTAGCCACCATTTTGGCTTTCCCTGGATGATAAAGAATCTCATAATCGTTATCCTCGATTAGCTCTATCCACCTCCTCTGGCACATGTTGAGCTCTTTCTGCATAAAAATGCACTAGAGCACTTATGGCTTGTGTAAATCTCGCACTTCTCTCCATACAAGTAGTGCCTCCAATCTTTAGGGCAAAACTATTTCCACGAGCCCAAGCTCATGGGTGGGGACATCAAATTTTATATTCCCTTAATTGTCTTGACGCGTACGCGATTACCTTGTTGTGCTGTATAAGAAGCACCCTAATTCTTTATGCGAAGCATCATTACACATCACAAAATCTCCTTTTCCATCCGTCAACGCCAACATAGTAGCCGTCACCAACCTTTGCTTTAGTTCTTAAAAGCTGTTCTCGCATTTCTCTATCCATTCGAACTTCTGAGTCTTACGAGTAAGCCGTGTTAAAGGGGCTACTATCTTTACAAACTTGAACGAACCTCCGGTAGTGACTGGCCAATCCTACCTCTGGTAGTCGCCCTGACCGTGGTCATCAATTCCTCAGTGGTCCTTTATTCATTCTTGTCAGGATCCTCCATGGAATCCTTCTCAGCAATAATCCCTTCTAGGACAACATCTTTAACCGCTAAATCCTCAATATGAACATCATCCGGTCCCGTGTTAGGACGCTCTATCGAATCCACATTCTGATCTCCTAATAAGTAATAAAATATCATCGCGTTGTTGTTCCTCCACCTCAGGGTTCGGAGTCCCGCTACCATATACGATAATGAACTACGCTTTTATCACGATATTTATAAGGGTTCCCATAAGGGTTTTAACTGTCAGTACTATGTTAGGTAGTCTGACTATGAACTTGGCAAGAGTTCTTATTTATCTTAGTGAACTTATTATTTTAACGTCACTTCATCTCTGAGGTTTATAACGCTTAGCTCTGATACCATTTCTGTAACACCCCCAAATCCGGGGTCGGGGATTCGGGTTGTCACGAGTTCCATTTCCCTTATCAATACTTAATCTTAAAAATCAACCAACTACTGAGTACTGTGACCCCACAATATATACACACACACACCACAAGTTATAGTCTCAGAGATGAATACCAAATATAACACAAGTCATTTTATTCCACAATTATAAACCGTTACACCTTAAAAGGGTTTCTGAATAAATTTACATTTCCTTGCCATTATTACAATTCATAAATATACATAAGTCTGGTACATCAAAAGTTGAAAGCCTAGCCTATTGGTAGATCCTACCTCGGCTATAACGGCATCAACGCCTACAGGAAACTGCGGAACGTTTCCTAACCGCTTGCGAATCGGGAGCTTGGTCCTGTTCATCTTTTCTATCTGTTGTTGTGTGATGAAAGAAGAAAGCAAGAGTGAGCAACAAGCCCACCGAAATAATATGTATAATAATTAACAATATATGAGCATTCTAATAGTACTCATGAAAGTCTTGGTCAAGAAGAAATGAACCAAGTTTGATATCTTAATGCGACGAAGTTGCAAAATATTCAGTATATATACTTATATACTTTTCAAGATCATGGATGTCCTCTTCCATGCCTAATATACACAGAGTTCCAGTTTATAACTGTATAAAAATATCGTTGCAAGGTGATCTCATATATCTAACCTTGTCTCAACGTTTTTGTGAAAATATTTATCATGCATAAGATAACCATTAACCAGATATAAGTTTAAAAGATGAAGTTACAAGATACTTCAATATACTTATATCTTTTCCAAATACTACTTGAACTACCACCGTTCAAGTTATAATCAGTTTCAAAAGTTCATCACACTGATGAGACTACAAGACAAGATTTGAATAGATTCGATCTTTGAATATCATTATAAATAATGAAGTTACGAGGTACTTCATTAAGTCCCGATATATATATACACTTATATATTTACATTTCATACACTCCTTGAAAACCTCTGTTATGAAAATTATAAACAGAGTAGCAATATCCAATGAATTTGGAAAGGAGAAAACCTTGGCATAAACCTGATATCTTGCTGATCAGGCAAGGATACCAATAAGTAACCTTTTCAACTAGTAGATGGACGAATTCCCCACTGGTCATCACCCTGGCCGCAATAGGACCTTATGTTGGACTGCCACTCAGCCACTTACGCATTTGATGGACTCCCACTGAGCCACTTACACTTTCATGGACGCCTACTGAGCCCATGTTGCTTATGCCGACTCAAATAGATGTACTTACTTCCCGAATGATGGGCAAGTAATCAAGATGTTTCTCAAAACAGCAACCTCGTTGCGAATGTAAAATACACCACTGAGCCGGATCCCTCAGATTTTGAGCGAGTATTTAAATCCCCTTCGAAAGAAAGATCTTAAATATATAAATGATTTTTGGGATCCGCTCTAACTTTTAAAAATCATTTTGAAGACTCGAAAACATTTTTAAGAATGTTTGGAGTAATGCTGATTTAATGAAATAAATCAGTCCCGATATATTAAAAAATATATGAACATTATTATTTAAATAATATTCCCTTAAGGATAATCTCTATATAAATAATTTGAAATAAAGTTTTACAACTCATACTTGAAATGAATATTAAATAACCAAAGATATACTTATTCGAAAGTACTATCTTTATTTGAATAATCGAAAATAAGTTTGATTATCGAAACATTATTCTTTAATAAAATAAAGAATATTATTTAATAAATAAGCAGAGTCATAAGTCCTCAAATGAATATTCAAAATAATATTCATTAAATAAAATAAACGGAGTCATAAGTCCTCGAATGAATATTCAACTAATATTCATTAAATAAAATAAACCGAGTCATAAGTCCTCGAATAAATATTCAAACTAATATTCATTAAATAAAATAAACCGAGTCATAAGTCCTCGAATGAATATTCAAAATAATATTCATTAAATAAAATAAACCGAGTCATAAGTCCTCGAATGAATATTCAACTAATATTCATTAAATAAAATAAACCGAGTCATAAGTCCTCGAATGAATATTCAAACTAATATTCACTAAATAAAATAAAGCTATCGAATAAACCTTATTCGATTAATAGTTTTGAAACTATATCAATATATATATATATATATAAAAATATATAAATATATATATAATATACTCGGGAATATCGACTCCCGGTTTTAGAAAATGTTCACCTTTGGGTCCCCTATCCTAAGGGTATGCGCAACTACGGCTTATCTCTAGCATAGGTATTATGCAACTATAAGCATTGAAATCAACAGATAGATAACCAGATTACGAAACAGACATTCATATATATACCATATCAGCATGCTTCAATATATCACAAAATTTGCTAATTAACCAACATGCATCTATCACAAGATAATGCATATACATATATACATCACAACAACAGTATAACGGGTAGAAAACTTGCCTGAGTGCTCCCGGATAGACTTAAGCTTAGAGTGGGTCCGATAACCTATGAACAACAACATAAGTCGGAATTAAACCCCGGTCGCTTAAGAAACTAGCATTTAACCAATTGAACCCTAACGTTTGCTTTTGCGCTTAACGATTCACTTACGTCGCTCGAGTACCCTCGGCTCCACCATTTTTAATAAATTAACCAGTGAGAATTTTAAAGCGATTCTTTCGCGAGTACCTTACCAACTGCCTAATCCACTTAATCTAATTGTTTCATACCAAATTAGTCATTTAAAGTCCTTAACCAAGGTTTCAAAGTAAGGCGAGGGGTAATGGTTCGGTCGCCAAACGCCGTTACTTAAAACGGTCGTTTCTCCTAAACCGTACATCGGATTCAAACGAACCACATATCAAAACGAAGCTCGTAACATGAACTATCTAATCATGGCAATGGTAAAAACCTAACAGTGAGTTCTCGGGTCCTGATGTTAAGAACAAAATAGTCTAAAGTAAATCGGACATTATGACGGCTATGTTTACGCGATTACCAAAGTTTATACCACTTCAATCAATGCAAAATTCAACCCACAATCAACATTACACCCAAAATCCCTCCAAACCTCACCACATCAGTCCATCACTTCATGTTTTATCCAACTTATTCAATCACAACAAAAGCTACTAATCAAACTAAGGTTCATTAAGTAATAACCAAGATTCGACCATCAAAATCTCTACAAACTCAACCAAACTTTAAATAAACAAGCATCATGCTTCTCATATACTATATCAATCATAACCATTCCTAATTACTCAAAACTAAAGCTAGCGTTTGGATTTTATACCTTCTTGAAGCTTCTTAACACAACACAAGAGCTTTGAATGCCTAAAAGAACCTTGATCCTTGCTTGTATAACCTTAAACTTTCATAAAAATTCAAGAAAACTAAAGTTATTTTTTGAAAGTTACTATTCACCATCTTCTTCCTTGAATTATTGGAAGAGATTGTGAAGGAAATTGAAGCTTAGATTCATGGAATAGCTATATCTATGTATAAGGAACCTTGGATAATTACCTCATGATTTAACAATGCTTGGATCTTGGATTTTGATTTTTTTCTCCTTGAAAATGAAGGAAAGTCGAGAGCCTGATGTTCTTGAAAGTGAAAGTCAACTTGTGTTTTGTGTTTTTGGTTTGTTTTGTCTTGGTTGCTTTATTTTTGTTGTTAATTAACCTTTTACTATGGTAAAATTTGTGTGGCTTGAAATCAACCAACAATACCTTATTTGGTCATGCTTATATCATCCACTTATGTCATCTTCCCACACTTATCTTCTTCTTGTTTGTGTGATGACATCATCATCATTAACCTCTTTGATTAACTCCTAATTACTTGGCTAATGATCGTTGATCTGTTATACGGTTCGCTTAACTTTCGTTCTCGTTTATCATTTGAGGGATCATACTCGGGATCTTATTACTTGGGTTCCTTAACCTTTCTCAATACATTATATTCCTTTTTATGATCCCCTTTTATAATCCTTGAATTTAAATCCCTTTTATCCTTTTACCTTATACTCAATTCTTTCGGTATCCGGTGGATTTTCGGTAAAAATCAAAGTGTTCAAATTTGGATTCTGACGATCTTTACATACACTTATATCCCATATAAAGTACTACTAAGATCTCAGAATATCAATAGAAGAACCCCTACATAGTGTGGCATGAAAAGTTTTCTTATTCAGCATAATCAGCAAAATCACTATTCATAAGGGTTTCAAAAAAATTCCGAAAATTGGGGTTATTATAAAGGAAAATGCAGCAAATTGTACCCCAAATCTTTCTCAGGTGTTACATCAATGGATCAGAATGGTTATGCTTTGTACCGGAGGTGTGACACAGGGAGAACAATCGAATGCAACAAAATAAAGCTAGATAACAGGTGCCAGATTTCTTGCTAAGCTTCATAGCCGTCTGACTTACCGCAAAATAAAGCTTTTATTTTTCGTAAGCACATATTACTTACCACACATCACCTTGCAGGCACGTTGTACCTTACAATCGTGGGTTACTCGTCAAGTACCAGGCACACATCAATATAGAGCGTTGCAATCGATCGCAGCCAATCAAATATTTGTTCAAGTATATTGGAAAAGGTCCCGACATAGTGACTGTAGTCATGGAAAGGGCTGGCAATTGCGTAGACCGCTCAGCCAACAATACTTTCGCTGTAAAAAGAAAACAGAAAGATGAGGTTAAAAATTACCTTTCTTGTAGATATGTATCGGCGGCTGAGGCTTCATGGCGCATATTTGAGTTCCCGGTACATTTTAGGGAGCCCTTTGTGCAGCGCCTGTACTTTCATTTAGAGGATGAACATGAAGTGCGCTTTCATGACAATGATTCTCTTCCGGAAGTTATGGACAGGGCGAGATGAAACAGGCCGTGACTTAACATTTGTACAATATCCTACAATATACCGCTGGGATAGTGGTGGGAAGTTTTGGGCTTTTCGGCGACAAAATGTAAGTGTCGTGGGATGCCTGGTATATGCTCACCCTGCAAGTGGTGAGCGCTTTTATATGAGGATGCTGTTCAATCTTGTTGTTGGCGCAAGAAGCTTTAAAGACATCCGTAATGTTAACGGTATCGTCTACACTACCTATAAGGAGGCTTGCTTCCAAAGAGGGTTGCTTGATAGTGACAAAGAATGGCATATTGCCCTGCAAGATGCATCAAACTACGCTACTGCACCGCAACTCCGTGATTTATTTGTCACGATGCTTAGTTTTTGTGAAGTCAGCAATCCCGCAGAACTTTGGGAGAAAAATTAGGCTACCTTGGCCGATGACATGGAATATATAAAACGAAAATTGTTAGGTCTCCCCCACACTCATAATCAGCGATTCCGACAAGCAGGTACTGGCATTAGAGGCAATTAGTGATTTACTAAAATAACATGGTAAATCATTGGGTGACTTTCCTGAGCTACCAAAACTCAGCTCTAGCTCCACACATAAGTTCAGGAACCAGCTCCTACTTGAGGAGATGTTAAATGACTGTCACCAACTACAGGTCCAAGCGAAACACCATATTCGCAACCTAAACCATATATAAAGGATGGTATTTGATCAAGTCATGCATTCTGTGGATTCGGGTGCTGGTGGTTTATATTTTATGTATGGACATGGCGGTATTGGCAAGACTTTCCTATGGTCAACTATTATCTCAAAAGTCATGAGCAAAGGTCAAATAGTGTTGGCAGTTGCATCATCGGGTATAGCATCGTTGCTTATTGAGGGTGGTAGGACCGCTCATTCTCGATTTAGAATTCCCATTGATATAAACGAATCAAGCACTTATGAAATAAAGAAAGGAACCCACCTCGCTGAACTAATATGTAAAACGCATCTTGTTGTTTGGGATGAGGCTCCCCTGAACCATCGCCACATTTTCGAGGCCGTTGATCGAACTTTTCGTGATGTGCGCCAGGCCATCGAGCCAAATTCCCATACATTACCTTTTGAAGGATTAAAAGTGCTACTAGGTGGTGACTTTAGACAGATCTTTCCAGTTGTTACAGGGGAGGCCCGTGAAGCTATAGTAGGCGCAAGCATAAGCAAATATTATATATGGCGAGAATGTATCATTTTTCAGCTTTTGCAAAATATGCGTATAGAATTAGATGTCCCCCGGTTACCGTAGATGGGAAACCAGGATTGGGTGTTAAGCATTGGTAATGGTTTGGCTCCAGTTTTTGCGCTTGATGATGACGTTGATCCATCCTGGGTTCAAATCCCAAAAGAGGTACATCATCCCCCAGTCACTGCCAATAATATATTTACACTACTAACTCCTTAGGCATTATTCAACAACATAGGTATTAATATGTATAGAATGATCATGTATAGGGACATACTCATTAGTGAGGGCTGATCTATTTAAAGTCAGGGAACATTTCTACCAGCAAGGATATAAAATTTTAAGTTTATATGATTTAAAGGTATTAGTCTGAGATAGTTAATTTCTTCACCTTTGGTGATATTGTAGGTCCATGTCACCTACTCTGGGGACCCAATCATAGCGATTGTTGATGAAATATACCATGACCTGCCCCACAATCACAGAAATACAAACTACCTACGGGAACGAGCAATATTAACACCCCTTAATGAGTATGTGGAAAATATCAATCGTGAGATTTTAAGCCATTTTCCAGGTGTTGCACATGTTTATAAAAGTTGTGACTCCATCTGTAAAGGCTCCGGAACTTCTGATGAAACACTCTATCCCCCATAATATCTTAACACACTCAGGTTCAGCGGTATGCCCAACCATGAAATAGAGGTCAAAGTAGGTGTTCCTATAATATTGCTTCGGAATCTGAACCCAAAGAAAGGCCTGTGTAATGGTATGCATCTTATTGTGACTCAGTGCTGCCCATTCCTTATTAAAGGCCTGATTATAACTGGAAACAAGATTGGTGAAAGAGTATACATACCGAGGATAAACATGACCCCTGCAGATAAGACGATTCCTTTCAAAATGAAAAGAAAACAGTTCCCTATTGCTATGTGTTATGCGATGACAATAAATAAAAGTCAGGGCCAAACTGTAAAAAATATGGGTTTATATTTTCCAAACCCAGTTTTCATCCATGGGCAACTATATGTAGCTGTATCAAGAGTGACGTCTCCGGCTGGCTTAAGAATAGTGTGTTCCAATGAAGATAGTCCCACTGTTGGGTATACCAAAAATATTGTGTATCGTGAAATCTTTAATGACATACACTGCTAGAAAATATATAGGCATTATGTTGTCATTTCTGATTGCATGTCTTTGTACACAGTTTTGATGGTTAGCATCTATAGCCCTGGCTATGAGCAGCCACTCTATGAGAGGGGACAATCAATATGTATGAAGTACACAACACTTAAAAGTAAAATAGAGAACATAATAGATAAAAGCTCAAATGTAAGAATGTTAAAAAACCCTACTTCAGTGGGCGAGGCATCAATGTGATTGATTCTAGATCAAAGCCAACTTGTCTCAGGACCATTGAGTTCACTGAATTCTGGTCCTGTAGGGACTTTATCGGGGTCTATGATGGACATGGAGGCCCAAAGACATCAGGATTCGTAAATGAAAAAATGATTCCCAATCTTAAGAGTATGTTTTCCAGCACCTATAGTACATTTTTGGATTTGTTAATATTCTTCAGAGTTTCCTGAAGAATCTTTCATTCTGTTCATGTATAGGCAAGCAAACGAAAGAGGTGTTTATTTTTCAATTAATATGTCAGTGTTGAGTGGTTAAGTATTGAGAAGAAACAAACAAAAGTATAAATAAATATTAGTTGATCTTATTGTAAAAAACAAAAATACCCAATATATTTAAGATTCTATGTTGGCATGACTGTCAACTTAATCAGAACTGGATCTCTCCTCTGTGGCATACAAGCATGCATCTGGTATTTGCGTGACTACCACCATTACATTGTGGTTACAAGCTCACTGGAAGGGCACTGACTAATCTAGCAATTCATATACTGTATATTATAGTTGTAGTTCTAGGATTGACTGTAGGCCCTAACTAAGAAGTTTTTCAAAAAGCTTTGAAACATTTTAAAACATTTTCCTTAACTGATACTGACTTATTCTAACAATAGTAGTACATATTTCTTTCAGAATTAGTCTCTAAACACCAAGAGGTGTCTGCAAGTGTAGTTAAGAAGGCTTTTATGGCTACAGAAATGAAATTCCTCTCTGGCGTGCAAGATCAATGGCGCACCAAACCACAACTTGCAGCAGTTGGGACATGTTATTTGGTTGGAATACTTTGTGATGGACTTCTACATGTTGGTAATGCTAAAGTCTCTAGAGTGGTTCTGGGGAGGGTGGATAAATCAGTTAACAGAGTCACAACAATGCAATTATCAAGATACCACAATGTCAGCATTGCATCTGAAAGAGACGAGGTTCATTGTGACGGCCTCAACCCCGGGGTCAGGAGTTGACGTCATCAACAACAATAATAACAATCATATTTTAATCTAAATCATTAATAATACATAACTACGACCCCTTTACCAAGACCTTTTCCAGGTTTAAGTATGATTTAGGTTACAACTAACACGAACCGACTTACAGCAATCGTCCTGACGCAGTTAACTTAACACAGTAACTCAACAGACCACCCTTGGTCCAGCACAACCAGCTCAGAGGAGTCTGACACGAAGGGAACTGGAACCCTGCCCTGACTACCACGCGAGAATCTCCTAGGCATCTGCAATACATGTAAAATATTCTGCAAGGGTGAGCAATTGCTTGCTCAGCAGCACCACTATATGAATAACAAGCAAGATAGTTTAAAGTAAAATAGTTATAGGAACAGAATTCATAACTCGTTAGAAACATGTAAAACATGTATAAACTGGATATCAAAACTAGCATGCTCTGTAAAACAAAATCAACAGTCGTGTGCTGTGCCTAAAAACCATAGTTAAATTTTAGCATGCTATTTCCATTTTCAAACCTTCTGTTCCATTACGGGAATCATAAAACCATCTGTCCCGTTACGGGGACCCAAAATCATTTGTTCCGTTACGGGAACCATAAAACTTGTCCCATCGCAGGACCTATAAAATTTGTTCCTCTCCGGGAACCTCAAAATCACTTTGATTTGTTAAACAATTTCAAAACTGAATCAATCAAATCTATTGGACGTTAACGGGTGAAGATAGTTGATCAGTCTACCCTCACTGGACAGCGACTAGCGGCCGTCCAGAAATAGAATGTGTTCCGGAACTTGGGAAAAGACTAGCTAGGTCTTTCCCCCAGTGCTGGACTAATCGATTAAACAGAATGCACAACCCAGTTAGCCACTTACGCAACCTCATGCTGGGCCGTTACCGAATAACGGGCCTCTTACGCAACTCCAATAGATTAATCGAATTCCTTTTTTGCCTTTTTCCAAAGTTCCACGACATAGGTGGATCAAAACATTCTCTTTATCCAGTTTCCAAAATCACTATCACCTATCTCTTTTTATATTTTCAAAACCAATTATATCACAGCATATTATTCAAATCTATTTTCATTTAAATCACATTTAGAGATAGGTGTTTCAGAAGTTACTTTTCCCCAAAACATAATTTTAACAACATTTTCAAATACGGGGGATACGTAACTTAAAACGTTTATGTTCCATTACGAAAGTACAACATTTAGTTATTCACATATATTGAACCATAAAAGAATGGTCAGGGGTACTTGCCTTGCAGAGCTTTACCACAACTACCGATCGACCTTGGACTAACTTGAACACTCGGCTTTATCGCCTACTATCAGACTATCCTGGATCCGACTTCAACGTTCAGGTCCTTCGCTTGGAATCTTGCTATGCTTGTCGACTGATCACTAGGTTATCTCTAGTTCGACTTCACTTCTGGAGTCCTTCAAATAGAACCTACAGAGCCGAAATACCCTATGTTAGACGTCTAGGTATGCTTGACATATCCTCGACACCAATTCTACCCAACGATATTCAAGCCCGACTCATAATTATATACATTACTACAATACAATAACACATCCAACAATCAGGGTTCACGTTCTCGAGACTTGGTTCGGTGTTCATTTTCAGAAAATACATATACTCGTCATTTTACGAAATTAGGGTTACTGGATTTTGACAAAATATTCACCACAACATACAATCAGGTTCCGTACAAAATATATATATACTTATTTATACTCGTTTGACGTTCCGATAATTACAAGGTATGTCCCGAATTTCTGAATTTAATTTCCAAAAATTCGGGTAGCACCTCCATTGTTTATCGGCCTACCCGTCGAACAACTCGACATCAAATCACAACAACAAACCCACAATTAATCCAAATACAAGTCCCAACCTCCGATTCTACCCCATCATAACAATCAAAATTCCACACATTCCCAAGTTTCAACTTAATTACAATTATTAATTATTATTCGTATTTTATATTTGTTTATTTTAAAATATTAGGACTCAGATAACGATCATCACGGTCCACCGTCCGCTCGTAATGAGTCATCGCGGTACGGCGGTAAAATTCTCAGGGTACCCGATAATTTGGATTCCAACCAAAAATTCCGCCGATTAGTATATAAATTAATCTCGCACGAAACCATTTATTTCACGAATATTTAATCAATAATTTCTGCAAAAAGAGTAAAAATTTGTTTTCATCAGAAATTTCAGAGAAGTAAAAGAATAATAATTTATAAAAGAACACTAGCACACGCGAACCACCAACACAGCAAGCAACCGGAAAACGCCGTACACGGCCGAGAAGAAGAAAGGCCAGAACCAGAAGCACATACACAGACTTCCCTCGCACACCACACATATATATACAATTGAACATACATATTGCAAACATATATATATATATATATATACTGCAAAATATACACACAATTAACACCACCAGCGGCTACTCACCGGAGCAACTCACGGCGGCGGCGGTGAACAAAAAGGCAGCCGAGAAAGGAGATAAACAGGGAGGAGAAGAAAGAAAACGGGAAGAGAAGAAGAGAGATCGAAAGTGATTAAGAGACAGAGAGAGAGTAGATGAGAGTGAGAGATTCAACTGTAAAAATTTTAATTCATGAATAAATTTGAGAATTACTCTGGTGGCTACACGTATAACTGGAAGAGATAAGTGTCAATTCTTTCTTATAAGAATTTGACACGTGTCTAGGTAATATCCGGGAACCCGATTTCAGTACTCAAATAATACATTTTTAAAGAATAAGCTGCGGCTATATTAAACCGAAAATTTTCCAAACAAATTTTAAAATTTCTTGAATATCCTGAAATTGATAAAATATAAATTTCATAATGTTTTGGATAAATTCTGAAACACAATGTATTCCTGCATTTAACAATTAACGAACCGGGCTGCACTTAAAATAAATTCAGAAAATTACGAAAATAGTCTATAAATGTCACAAATATCCCGAAGTTTATAAAAACATAAGTTTCGAAATTTTTAAAATAATTTTCAAGGTGCATTTTGTACCCGCTTTTTAACAAATAACGAAACAACGCGCGGGTGAAACTAACTCCGAAAATTTCCAAAATAATTTTAAAATTCTCAGAATGATACGAACTTAATAAAATATAAGTTTCATGATTTTTGAAGACTTCCATAATTAAATATGGATTTTACAATTAAACATACTCATAAAATCATTTAAAAAAGTGAATAATTAATGAAATATTGATTTCTCAATTTTATAAAGTCCCAAAAATAATTATTGAAATTATAAAGTCATGAAAATAATTTTAGAGACAATCCAAGTATTTATGGAAATAAAACTGCAATAACATCATTTTAACAATGATACAAAATCATACAATTCAATAATTAATCACGCAATTTAATTCCATACACTAGTAATCACATACACATAGTAACAGAGTAATAACCCAATGACTGAACCCACACAATTATTTTATTTAATTATTTATTCCATAATTACACATTTAATAATAATAAAAATATACGGGTCGTTATATTCATTCGTTAAATCCAGATGGTTCAGATATTAAGGTTAGGATTAAGTGGGTTTTGTGATGTTTTCATCTTTCATTTTGCTTCTTTTCTTTTCTCTTCTGTAGAAATTAAATGGATGTTACTCAATCATACTTTTTTGGCTCCAGTTTTTGGTGGTTTGTTTGACACTTAAATTAGTTTTTGCATATAAACAAATTAAAGCAAGACAAATTTAAATATAGTTAGCTAGATTTGTTGGGCATAGCAAAGTAAAAATAATTAGTTTACTATTGTGTCACGCTAAAATTTATTATCTGATAAAATTAATTATCTATTATAGTTACATTTATGAATTTCAACAAATCTAAATCTTTCAATGAGTATTATTTTTTTTTAACAAAAACTAAAATTTCACTAAATTATACACATGTATATTTAAAATAGTTATTAAATTGTAATATCAAAAATTTCTAATTCAATAAAATTTAAAACTTAAATTTTTCATTTTAAATTAAATTCAAATTTATATATATTTGAATCTTGAAATAAAAACTTTTATCGAAAATAAAACAGTTTATTAACATTAACAGGATGTAGTAAAATTTGGATAATTTACATAATTATTAAAGACTATTTATCACCACAGTTACAAGAGTCCTTTCACATACACATAAATGCTCAGCTTCTAACCTGTATAAGCGCTCAGGTTTTGAAAAGTTGAGTACCAGACACCATATATCCAGTTCAAAACTTTTAAATCACCCATACATTGTTGCACTGCGTACCAATAAATTAAAGGCAAACGCCTGCTCTGTCAAAAATGGATATCACTAGCCCTCAGCGTAGCGCTAGTCAACTGTGGAAGCCAGCATACCAAGATCTTGGAAGCCTGAATTTTGGTTTACACTGCAGCAGAATCCCTGTTCGTGTCCTTGCACAATGGGATAGTTGCTCATCCAGGACCTATTATGAAATGATGATAAATTACATTATGCTTGATGCACAGGTGTGTTTATCTTGCATTCTCTGTCAAAGCATATATATAGAAATAATACAACTTATTACATTTCTAGGTAACTACATGCTACAAGTGCTAACTGTGTTCCTCTTGTAACTTTGGAGCCTCTAAAATGATAAAAAAAATTACACTTCTTTTTAGTGTTGTGTCCAACACCCCCTTCTTGTCAGATTCATAATTAGCCTGTGCTGCTCTCATATGCCAATATGCTAAATTGTGGCCTTTGGTGATCCACTCACTCTCCTTTGCAGGACATAAAATTCTGGGCCGTTGCAGCCTTCACAGAGCGAGGACAAATTCAACAGCGTTTATGTGTTGGCTTACTTTATCATATATCCTATTTCAGGATAGCGCCGGCCACTACAACGAGCAGGCCCATTGATACGGATAGGATAATCATTCTCACCAAAAAAACAAATATATCCAATTTACACCAAGCGTGTGGAATTAGTCGCTTCAAATACGACTTCTGCTTCCAGCAAATAATTGCTTCACGAATTGGAGAAGCGTCAAAGTTAAGTGGTAATAGTACTTATGCTTATAGTCACTGATAAAAACATTTCACATGCCATACTCGTCCAATAAATGTTTATAGAATAATTATGTTACCAGTTGACATAATATCCTTTCTGCTACAGATGTCTGTGGTGTAATTAAAACTACAGGGAACATTCAGTCCTGCACTAATAGAATTGAGCAATTAAACATTAGTTTAATCACGCGCAGGTACAGATAACACCTTTTGACATAATGTGTATGGTTATTTTAGAAAATTCAAAAAAATAATATGCATTGACAGGACATCTATTTTCCTATATAGCTTGGCAGAGATCCAGGTACGTTTGTGGGGTGTCAAAACAACATTGTTCGAGATGAACTTCAGGGATTATCGGCAAAAAAACACTTCTTAATCATTACTGACCTATCATCTAAGCAGAGAGAAGGTATGTAAAACACTTCACCAACAAAGGTGTATGGATCCCAAACTAACAGTTTAAATGTCGTTGCTCCTATCTTAATAACACCCGTTCATGTGACAGGAACCTTATATTTATCATCAACTCAAGCAACAACTATATCCTTTAATCCCAAATATGCAGAAGCACGCAATCTTGGAAAGCTCATTGGCCAAGAGCATGGAGAATTCATATGCCCCATACCTTGTGAAACCTATCTTGGAAAATTGCTACTCCCAAACCAGGATCCTACTACCTTCACATTGGCCAAAATCTTAACGAGCTCATTATGGGTCCATCAAAGAGTAAACAATAACATAACTTGCTCTTCCTATCCATTAATGTCATTTCTTTTCCCATTTACTGCCTACTTCTTAATACTCATTCAAACAAGATATGTATATGTTAAAGGGAAATAGACTACATAACATTAGCTTCCTACGTATATGCTCAGTGCATCACCCTTCATGTTAAAAATGTTTTTTTAAACAATTTATAAATACAAAACATGCAGTCATGTTGCACGGTCACAATCGTCAATGTCGTTCTGTTTGAACAGAGACCAACTATCTTCTGCAAATATTGTGAACACAATATCGAGATGGATGTGCACAACTATTACTGTGAAAAGTTGTGGCCGAAACTACATAACCCATGTCAAGAGGTGAGCACACTAACCATAACCACACTCAGTATTAGCCCTCGCAGCATAATGAACCTATAATTTGCTTTTCATCTTGGGTATACCGATGTTTGTCAAAGAGCAATATTGTACTGCTATGTTGATTATCCGTGGTCGAGAATTAAAACAATTAACGGGTTTTCACATTAACGACTACCTCGCATATTACGCCAATGTCAGTATCATGTCAAAATTTGCAGGCATAATTTCATTACATGATACTAACCTTTGCTCTTGCCGGCATATTTTTCAGGTTGCCGCCTATGGGACTCATTGCTGCATACGAAATATTATAGGGGCCAACTGTACTTTTGAATTGGAGTTGGCTCATGCTGCCTATTCCAATGGGATTGGTGACCTCCTTATAAAACGAGTCCTGCAGGTACAACCAGCTTAGGTCTTCTCAACCCCTGACGTAGACGGCAATGAGATGATAGCGCAAGTTTGCAACTGACACAACATAGTTGTGCTTTTCTTATATGTTGTGCTTTTCTTATATAATTACTCATTTCGTTAGTCAATGTATTTACGCAAAACGTTTATCTAAACTTATAACAATTTAAGGTTACACTGTTAGCACAACCTTTTGAAATTGTTACGCGGAAACACATTTTAAACAAAAAAAAAGTTTTCAGGCCCAAACAATATATGTGTTACTGAGTGTCAAACTTCCACAAAATCATCCAGACAACTTTACGTGAGAACAACATGATCCAAGCAGGACTAACACCCAGATAGTAAGTCATTGCACTCACAACAGCACCTACCTTTACGATAGGTTTCACTTATGCCTCAACATAGAAAACACAACATTCAATAAAAATATCACTTCAATGGAATATGAAATATAAACTATTCTAATAAGGAACATTAACAAAAAAAGTATGTGTCATTCATGTTACCAATATCTCCGCTAAAATCAGTAGGCGCTTTCAAAGATTATACACCGAAAAATCATACTTATTTCTTAGCCTTAAGGACCGGAAACAATATAGTAGAGCCATGATGAAATATAATTGCATTCTCTAAAGGCCCACACATGCTAGACCATCAATAACATAATATAACATAGATTTAAGGCCAGAAAAAAATTGTGCCATCCTAATTACATTTAGTCAAAAATGAGATTGTAGACTAATTTTTAAATATTACAAGGCAAACATTTATCTTACCAGTATAACCACTATCACAATAAAATATCATACCCCGAATTGGGTTCGTCAATGTATAGTCTAGAAATTAATTTTATGACTGCATATCTATCAAAAAATTAAACTACATTATTACACTAAATAAAAATTTACTATGATTTTAGCTATAGAGTAATCAAATAAAACTTACTACATATTAAATCCTAGAGGCACAAAATATAACTACCCATTTTCCTGCCATGACATTTTATAACAGAATTCATGCATAATTAAAAGGATAAATGAAACATAGCAAAATCATGGAAACTCAGAAGACTTAGAGTGTTTATGCCTTGTCACAAGCGGACACTGTAATTGTACAGCCGTTACATACTTCAACAAAAAAACTGAAGAACTTTACACATGCCACAAAAAATAGAGAAGAATCTATAAATATAACGCACATCAACACTTAATTACTAAGTTTGCATATATATATATACACCTATCAACTTCTTCCCCTGCTTCACTGTCGTTTAAAGAACATGGAACCAACAAAAACTCTGATATCTTCCCTAACATCCAAATCAAAAAATACGCTTCTCCATGTTCGCGTTACCCGTATTTGGGAATCGGTCAACATCAAGAAAAACACAATCTTCCAAACAAATAGTTGTCTTCATCGATGAAGAGGTAAGCTTGCAAATTTTTAAAAAACTTATTATCATTCTACTTCTTTTTTCTGAACAAACCACATATATTTTTAGGGGTCGCAAATTTCTGCAAAAATCTGGAACAATCAAAAGGATGAATACTTTCCTTTGCTGGCAGTGGGATTGGTTTACAATATATTTGAGTTTATCATTGTGGCTGGTGCAAAAGAATATAGGCCAGTAGATAGGGATTTGAGCCTCACCTTTTACTATAAAATAATGGTTAAACCTGTGGAGGATACAGAGGCTATCCCTAAATATAAGTTCGACCTCAAGAGCTTTGAATTTGTGCCACTACTGCTCTCGAAGGTGGAAAATTTCATTGGTAAGCTTCTCTGTAACCTACCTTAATTCATAATACCCTACATAGTTAATACCCTACATACTTATTGTTCCACATATTTTACTCTCCAGAGGTTATTGGCATGGTGGAAGCTAATGGTGGAAGCTATTGAAACTCCAGAGCTTACTTCTAACGGCTCACGCAAAACTAATGTCCGCCTTGTTGATGACAGGTTTAACATTCCAAACAAACCGCTGTGGTGCATAGTATAGTCTTTTGCAATATATTTTCTTTACCAGCCGTATGCAATTCGATAAAATAAGCTCACACCCTCTATTTTAAACCGAAAACAACGTAAAATAGATACATTTTCATACAGTCAGCAAAAAGTGTGATAACCCGTTTATAGTTAAAAATAATTCTCACATACATGATCCCAATTATGTTTCCTAGGTTTCGGCATTAATATAGAGTTTATTCGAGTCCAACCTTGTGACATATAATATGTTTAACACGGCGTTCACTGCAAGAAACACGTGACAAAATCCTGTTAGTTTTATACTATTATCTTCACATTAAAGGAATTAATATTTTAGCTGAACACTCCTAGCAAGTCAACCTACCATCGTATCTGCATTATGACGAAAATTGAGACAAGCAAGATGGATAAGATGCCCAAGTCTATGACACTGAACCATTCTTTTATGCGGTACGGATTAGAAATTACCTGCTTCTTTTTATATAACACTTGTTAAATCAGAGTTGGTAAATAAAAACTTTAGCATAGTTATGATTAAAATTGAAAATGCCTCGTCTGGAATTGCCCAAGAAAGGTCATACTAAAGACTTAAGAGGAGAATGATCGCTCATATATAATATATATATATCGTATATTGGCATACAACTTAGGTACACAATCCAAAAGAAAATGATACTCACATCATGAGTAGATTACTCAAGTTTGCACATCCAGTTGGGTAACTCTCATTTCACTGCAAATATTTATACAATTAGGTTAAGGCTGGAGAAACACTAAAAGTTCTGGCAAACCCTAAATATGCAATAGTGCAAGTAATAACTAATTTACTTAAATTATTGCTATGTGAGTGATTGGAAAATATTTTGCTGAGAATAGCCTATATTTTGATACTCATTTGGCCCATGTGCCGAACAGGGAGCAGAAAATGATCGTTACACTGTGGGAGGAGAAGGCCGCACAATTTCGGAGGTCTCTAGAAGCTGCAGATGGCAAAGCTGCTTTTGTAGTAATCACTGGCCTCCTTGCAAAAAAATACTCATCATGTTAGCTAAACTTACCCCAGGCCCCAGATTAGTTTACTGCAAAAGCATCCTAAAAATAATAGACTCTCTTCCACAGTTGTTCTCTCAAGTGGAGACGGGACTGCCACCTACTGCAACATTGACTATGCACCACTGAATGCCCTCAAGTCAACCATAATAGCATCTACTAGCCGTGCTGAGGAATCCCAGCCACCACCTACAACCCCGCGACTAATGCTCCCCACAACAAAGAACAAAAAGGAGATGACAATCCTCCAAATTTTAGAAACTCCCGCGCCTGCGGAGAGAGAGGTGCTAAACTAACCCCTAAATCATGCTTTAATAATTCAGTACACAATATTTACAACTAAAAGCTTGGTATACAGGCTATCTGGATGCTTTGCTAGGGAACAATAATAGATATTTCAAGGCATGATAGGTGGTACTACAACTGCTGCCCCAAGTGCCCTTGTGGGGTTCAGATCAATGGAGACATCCTCTGGTGCAGATTATGTGACAAAACCATAGAATCATACAGACAGGGGTAAGCAGTCCTGATACATTTTTTACATACACCAAATTCACATGCAAAGCAATAACACGGTAACCTAACACAACAACAAATACAGTTATAGGGTGAATGTGGGCGTTCAAGATCTCTCTGGAAAGACAACTTTAACCCTCTTCACCAAAGAAGTTGAACATCTGATTGGAGTGCCTATAGAGAAGCTCGTGGCCGAAATTGGAAAGGTATACTTCACCCCTCAAACTTTATGCATATTGCTTAAGAGCCACCAACAGAAAACTGAACAAATCATTCTGCATCAGGATAACCTCACTCCTGAGATACCTCTAGTACTTAATAACTTGGTCGGGAAAAAAATGCCTCTTTGAAGTCAAGATAACCAGCAAAAATACCCCTGGACATGAGTACTACACTGTCGCCAGACTCTTTGAAACTCAAGACACTAATGCCACTCCTGCTGGCACTCACTTGCCCACCAGCTCAACCTGAGGCCACATCAAGCACTGCCAATCTCCAAAGGAGGAAGAAACAGAGAATTTCCTAGGATTGCCTTTTCTCGACCAAAACCTTCATTAGTCAACGCCAACAACTTGCTTGCTTTCTTTATTTTGTTTGCATTTTCAGCTTTAGACAGAATTAAAATAAAGAAAAAGTTTCTAAGACAACCTCTGACATGGCTCAAGTTGTTCAGAGTCAAGAGATAGTTAGTTCTGATATTTCGAAGAAGCAAGTAACCTCTGACATAGCTCAAGTTAACTTGATATCAGAAGATAAATCAAAGGAAACCTCTGACATTGCTCATGTTAAACCTTCAAAGATACTCCTACCAGGATTCACTAAAGCCAAAGAAACTCAACCTTTG
The DNA here is from genome assembly GCF_009905375.1 of Apium graveolens. Lineage (NCBI taxonomy): Eukaryota > Viridiplantae > Streptophyta > Magnoliopsida > Apiales > Apiaceae > Apium > Apium graveolens. The sequence continues at coordinate 271,273,277 of NC_133649.1, forward strand.
AAGACTGCTGCAAGTGGTTTTGAAGCAAGAGTGGTTACTGGAAAGGAAGCAAGAGATAAAACTGGATTGGGAAGTGTTGATGAAAGAAGAATACAGAACACAACCAATGATCCAACTTCCTTAAGTGAACCCGGTATTGGAGCAACTCCTAAGAGATTGAATCAACTAGAATCTGTACAAATGGTTTACCATACCTACTTGAAAGAACACATCTTGTTGTACTTCATGACAGATGGTAGGGTTTATCATATTAGGGAAAATGCCATTCCACTGAAGTATTTTGAAGAGCTGGAACATGTATTATTCTTACTTCAAGTGAATGACAAAATAACAGAAAGTGCTGCAAACTTTTTGAAGAGTTAAATTCTGAAATAGAAAAAGCTTTATTCTGTTAAGTCTGACAGCTCATATCTTCCAAAGTACAGAGATCACAAGGGTGATATTGTTGAGATGAAGCCCAACACTGCCAAGATTATAACTACATTTCTGGGTTACAGGGCTGTGGAATTCAATCTTGAGTCTGACAAGGCATATTTGATCAGACTGGATCAGGATATAAAGAAAGCTAAAATTAATGATCTCAGGGCTGTAATCTTTCAAATTAGTGAAGATACTGCAGAACTTAAAGATGCTAAAAGGAGGATGATTGATGAACTCAGATATGCTGAGAGATGTTTGTTGAAGAACTATCTCAGAACAACTCCAGACATCAGAGAGATCAGAAGATGAAGCCAAGTCAAGATCTACAACTGCTTAAATTCTGATATGAATACAGACTGAAGTTGTTATCAGAAGTTAAAGATTGGTATAGCTTTAAGGATTGTAAGTTGTAGTTATCTAGTCAAATTCTCATTTATTTGTACTTAATGTTTTTGACATCATCAAATATTTGTTAAACTTGTATATTATGCTAATTTACTAGTTGGGGGAGATTGTTAGATATATTTGATAATGTCATGGCTAATGTGATTTATGTTTAGTTTTCAGATATTACTTAAACAGGATAAATCAGTACTTACTGGAAGTCGGGACTTAAGGATATCAGTACTTAAATTATCAGGAGATAATCATCAGAAGATGGATATCAGAACTTAAGTACTGAAGGACGTTCAGATAAGGAAGGCGGCTGGTTAAAGGAAAGAAGATCGAGACAAACATAAGAAGAGATATGCCTGAAGAAGGAATTCTATGAAGAATATAATACTTGGAAGAAAAGATATCTGATTGATATATTTTAGGAAGCAGAATTATATTTCATATCAATTAGCGATTATCTTGTAACTGTGTAGTATATAAACATAGACATAAGGTTTATACTATAAGTGTTATCACAATCGAGAAGATTATTCATTGTAACCCTAGCAGCTCTCGTGATATTTGTTCATCACTGAGAGAGGACAGTTCCATACTGTAACAGAGTTTATTGTTTAGAATAAAGTTTGTTTTCTGTTACTTGAGTTATTAAAGTTCGATTTGATTGTGCTATACACTGTATTCACCCCCTTCTACAGTGTGTGTGACCTAACAGATACAAGTCAACAATTAATGTGTGTGAAGGTTACTATCTTTTTCGGATTGAACTATGATGGATTGGTGGATCCGATACGTATTCGGTTGTAAGCTTGGAATATATATGTCATATCCTTTTAATATATGCAAAATAAGATGAATTTGTGTTAAAAGAATATCGAACCACCGACCACTTTTTTAGAATTTAATGTCATAACTAATATGGTAGATTAAGTTCCAAGTTAGTTTTAAAAAATTTATAAGTTCAATCACAATATTCTTATAATCCAATTTTATATTTTAACTTTAAAGTAAATAAAATATCAGTTTATAGTATTTATATGATTCAGTTTTGTTAAGAATTTTTAATTTTATGTATAAATATGTATGTACTTACCATCTCGGCCGGACGAACCAACCCGACCCTCTGTTGGTAGATTAAACGGTTTTAAAAAGTAAATACATGGTAAGATTAAAAAAATCAAATTAAATTAAAAGGGTTGGGCACGCGTTTTATGTTTTTCTAACCAATCCAACTTGATTCATATTTCAAATTTTGTTCGCTTATTTAATATGTATTTATATGTTATATCTAATTATAAAGTAGAAAATATATTATACTTTTATTTATAATTTTATAATTACATACTATGCGTACATATATTAGTTGGAATATAATTTACATTACTAAAATTATACTGTTACTCAGAACTAAATATTAGAAAGAATATTGTAAATTATAAGTCTTTTATTTTTATTCTTATAATAATAATTAAATTTTGTAAACTTGTTGAACTCATGAAGACTGTGTCAGCCCAATACAAACCAAAAAATGACGAGTAGGGTTAGGTTATTACTTTATTTTTTATTGGTTGGTTTGAAAATATTTGAATTATTTCAATTGTATCTGATTGTAAACGGATTCAACCCGACCAACCCGATCCATGGACACCTGATATATATTTACACAATTATAAATTAGTCAATCGCATGTTATATTTACAAAACACTTATAATTTTAACTTAAAAAATCTAGAATACAGGATATCATATAATGCGGGAATCAGAGTTAATCGTACGCACACCGTTCAGGGATTAATCAGGTAATTAGAGATTGATTGGAATAATTAATCAGATATTGACCGAAATCAATTATTAATAAACATATAATAGTTTTATTAAGTTATTTATACATAAATATTTATCATGTGATAAAACATATTTACAGTTATATTTAATTTTAAGTTATGTTTGTTCGTGCGGGGTGTTGATCTAGACTGCGCTTTGAAGTTTATCAATTAAAAACTTAACAAATACGGATTTTTAACATATATCCTTGAACAGATATTAAAAAACCCTATTTTATCGTCAAAGTGTTTGAATTCTCTTAAGTTCCGCTTATTTAGATTCGAATAAGACTATTTTCGTTACGGAACAAGTCAATTAATCGTAATAAATATCCTTATTTTATGAAGTTTATGTCTGGATAAGATATTTACTACAATCATAAATTTTTTATGGATATTGAATATAATCAAGTGTAAACGGGCCTTAGATATTTATACAATCCATTTCAAATTTATTACTCCCTCTGTTTTAAAAATATATGTTCACTTTTAAAAAAATATTGTTTTAATTTGGCTCTCCACTTCAACTTTCAATATAGATTTATATTTCCAAAGTTAATTCTACTCCACATAACTATTATTTATATTTCCAAAATCCATCTTATTCCATATATTATGGTCTTCTAATGCCATTAATTTATTAATACTTACTTTTCTTAATATGTGTGATTTTTTAAAAATCAACATGTAATTTGAAACAGTTGGAGTATTATATTGCTTCTACTAGGTATGCGCACGGGTCGGTTTAGCTCCATTTTTACCAAAAAATCGTTAATAAATCCTGAATGTCGGCCGTTTCAATTTTTACGGAGGTCACTCACTAATATAGAACTTAAGAATATAAATTAATTATATTAATCTATAATGAATAAAACAAGGAAATTCAGCGGGGAGAAATTTGTCTGATTTATAATATACTGGTTTTGTTGGGCTCCGAAATGTATAGCCTTATTTATAATTTTTTATATATAAGTATCTATAGTATTATATAATATTATATAGACGGTTTAGATTTTGTTTCGGTTTTAAGAGTAAATTCGAAACCAGTATCAAACCATTTTATCGCTTTGTTTTGATTATGGGTTATTCAATTTTCGCCAATTTCAAATTTTTTCCATTTTTCGCTTCGATTTTAATTTTTCATTTTTTAACTCACCCCTAGCTTCTACTCATTCAACAATTTTCGTCTAGTTTGGTAACTACATACTATGCGTACATATATTACATAAAATTTAATCTATATTACTATATTATAAATTCTTATTCAGAATTAAATATTAGAAAGAATATTGTAAATTATGAGTCTTTTAATTTTTATTCTTACAATAATAATTAAATTTTTTAAAGTTATTGAACTCATTAAAACTGTCCCAACCCAACACAAACCAAAAAACGATGAGTAGGGTTAGGTTATTACTTTATTCATTGGTTGGTTTGAAAATTTTCAAATTATTTCAATTAATTCTGATTGTAAACGGCTTCATCCTGACCAACCTGATCCGTGGACACCTAATATATATTTACGCAATTATAAATTAATCAATCACACACTACATTTACAAAACACTTATAATTTTAAACTAATATTTTTAGAATACAGGATATCATAGAATGCGGGAATCAGAGTTAATCGGTACACACACCGTTCAGGGATTAATCAGGTAATTAGAGATTGATTAGAATAATTAATTGGATATTGACCGAAATCAATTATTAATATACATGTAATAATTTTATTAAGTTATATATATATATATATTTATCATGTGATAAACATATTTAAAATAATATTTAATTTTAAGTTATATTTGTTCGTGCGAGTTGTTGGTCTAGATCTTATATTTAAATTTATACGTATTGTATAATTGACTCACATGTGCAGATTTAGATATAGTATACATAAAAAAAAGAAACTCAAAAAATAATCTTTACATACTACTAATACGTTCACCAATTGATCTTTGCATACTACTAATATGTTCACCATGTAGTCCTGTATATATACCTGTTGTTGGAGGAATTTTATAGCAATACGAAGTCGGAGGGTTGCTATAATAGTAGAGCGATTTGTGGTTGTTTTTAGGGATTAGGGTTTATAAAAAATAGGGTGGCGGGACTTGGGAGGTGTCTCGATTTGTCTCGGTGTATCGGATCCCTTTTTCCAAGATGTCTTCTTACTAATTTATATTGGATCAAACCTACACGGTTCTATGCATATCCCTAAGAGACTTTAGGGATAAGTATCGTTAATGTGCTAATTACCGATTTTATTTGATTTAATCTTGGCGTTGTGATATCTTTCTTAATTTGAAAGATATCGTTTCGAGATATTTCCCGTAATTAATTGATTGTGATTGATTCTTCCTTGTTTCAGGGAGAGGATATTACTTGGGCAATAAGCAATTAATTATTAATAAGAATTAATAATTAATAATATTAGAAATTTGGGAATATTAATATAAGCCAAAATGTGGCATAACAACTAACCCCCGGTTCTTCGATGTAGCTTACTGCAGTGGAGAACTAAAAATTCTTCATGCTTCCAAATTTCTTGAGTTGCTAGAAAAAAAATGAAATTAATAGATCAGTAAATCATATAGAGCACTGCAGTGCACATAATCCGTATGCGAGCGAGAGTATGACATCATGCAAGAACTAATATAAAGGATATATTTTGGCCAAGGTTTCAAAAGTGCATGTATAAGTAATGTTTTTTTGAAATCCATTGAGGTATTTATTGTCAAGTTAGGACCTTGGTGTTTTGTATATAGCCCGAATTGGTGTACACATTGTTCAAGTATCGTTGACTCCTCATAAGGATATCTTCGTCAAGTCACGAGCCCCCAATTTGGTTGACGGGGCGTTCAATAAAAGTAAAGTATACTAGACTCCCCTTTCGAGAGTTGGACCTTTTAATAATGTAGATTTTACCCTTGTTTTTCTGAGGGAGTAGGGCATTCGAAAATATAAGTTTGTTCCTATATTCTCTTGAGAGGAGAGCATGGCATTTTAAAATCCAGAGGGTCGCTGACTTGTTTACTTAAGTGTATATCATTGTAGGAGTTATAGCTTTCCTGGCTACCCTACTTGACAATTTCAGTTCACAAGTTTGAAATATTTTTAGACATATACGTATTATCGCGACTTTATATGAAAAATATTTTGAACACAATCCAAACGTCACAATAAATATGTCATTTTATAAATGTCGCGATATTTATTTTTTCTCTAAAATAATGTTTTTTCATAAAACACTTTATTCAAAATTATTCATTTCTTATAGATAATATATCTTTTAGATAGATGCATCTCGTACGATCTTATAAATTATTCACAAATTTTCAAAATAAATATCTAGTACGATATTTTCGAAAATATATGCTTCATTTACGAGTAAGATACACAATAATTTTACAAGCACAATAATATATTACTCGTATGCTTTTTAAGCCATAAATATTTTTATCATAAAAATTATTAAATATTTAAAAACATAAACTCATGTATGCATGCCGTGAATATATAATTCATATTTCGCAGAAAAATAAAAAATAATTCAAAATCTTATCTTTCTCTTTTTTTTAATCCGGGTCGGATTGATTTAGGGTTACAATTGTCCGTTGCTCCTTCTGCGTCCATGCGCATCTCTGTTTTCCTCCGGCTTTAAAATTGCGTGCGGGTCCGAAGAACAATAGCATCCTATCTGCCATTTTCAATTTGCTGCCATTTTGTTTTTTTTAATACATTTTCAAATGTTTCACCTTTTTTCTTCGTGTGAAGCGTGAACATGGACGCAATCATCAATTATTTTGTGTCAGTTTTTATTTTATATTAACGGCGCCTCCTGTTGTCTGGTTGAGTTTTTTCTTTTCTCCGATATGCCACTGTTTTTTTTCTGTTTTTAACCACTGCTTCCTCCCGTTATTCTTACAGACGCCATCTCCATGTAATTTTTTACCGCCGCTACCTCATGTGAATATTGATTAAACCCAAATTCTTGTTAGTTAAAATTATTCGTCCTCCATCGGATAATTAATCCCCTCCTTTTAGCGCCAAATGTTGTTGGTGGAATTTCATAACAACACGCAATCAGACGGTTGCTGTAATAGTAGAGTGATTTGTGGTTGTTTTTAGGGATTATGGTTTATAAAAAATAGGGTGGTTGGACTTGGGAGGTGTCTCGATTTGTCTCGGTGTATCGGATCCCTTTTGCCAAGATGCCTGCGTACCAATTTATATTGGATTAAGCCTACGCAGTTCTGTGAAAATTGGACCTATCCCTAAGAGACTTTAAGGATAAATATCGTTAATAGTGCTAATTACTGATTTAATTGATTTAATCTTGGCGTTGTGATATCTTTCTTGATTTGAAAGATATGGTTTCGAGATATTTTCTATAATTAATTGATTGTGATTGATTCTTCCTAGTTTCAGGGAGAGGATATTACTTGGCAATAAGCAATTAATTATTAATCAGAATTAATAATTAATAATATTAGAAATTTGGGAATATCAAGCCAAAATGTTGCATAACAATACCAAATTTATTTCTAATAAATATACGATTATTGTATTAAAATAATATAAGTTTACATACATCTATGTTCTTATTAAAATAAAATATTGTCTCGGAAATTATTATAAAAATTTATGAAAAATTTAAATTTTTGACCTTTTCAGTATTTTTAATTTCGAAATTATTTTAATATATGTTTAAGTTCTTTCCAGAAATTATTTAAGTTTATAAACGACATGTTCCACTACAAGAAAAATGTCCATATACATCGGTTTTTGACCGATGTCTATGCTGTTTACCAACCGATATTAATGTCGGTGATGTCTATTCTAGACATCATCCAAAACCCGATGCCTTTTACCTACTTAGACATCACTTTTGGCAAACGGGCTGATATCCATGTATTGTTTTTTTTACAAAAACTGTTAGAAATAATTTATTTAATAAATAAATTACACCTATTAAAATATATTAAACATATATTGAGCTATGTTTTTTGCAACATAGACATCGAATATTTTAATTTAGGTGATGTAAAATTAGATATTAAACATCGATTTTTTTAGTAAAAGGTGATGTCTATGTTGGCACATTGACATTAGTTTTTTCCAAAATAAGATGATGTCTATGTTCAATTTATACTTGAACATGTTAGTCTTTGACATCGGTTTTGAATTTGAAAGCGATGTACATTATATCTTTTGACATTTATTTTTCTTCTTTAAAACCGATGTCTATATTGTCTCATAGACATCAGTTTTCCCCCAAAGAAAGTGATGTCTATGTTCAATTTAGACTTGAACATATCAGTCTTTGACATCAGTTTTTTTATCAAAAAGTGATGTACATTCACTTTTTTAACATCAGTTTTTCTTCCTTAAATGTGATGTGCAATTGCTTTGACACATCAGTATTTATTCATTAAAAGTGATGCCCAATTATTTTATTGACATCAATATTAATTTATTAAATGTGATATATAAGAAGTTAGACATCACTAGTTTTTCTAAGAAAATGATGTATTCGTTATTAATAGACATTTGTTATAAATAAAACCGATGTCCTGTACTACATAACTAAAAGTAAAAACTGGGAATAACAAGCGTCCACACAAATCCAACCATTCAGCCATTCATTCATTCAACCATTCATTCAACTAACCATTCGACCATTCAACCATTCAAAAATCTACATCAACCTACACCAAACCCTGCATTTGCAAACTATCTAACTACACATTACCACATGTTCATGAGACACTTAAAATCTTACTACAAACCAAAATGAAAGACTGTCCACACCGAACTGCAGTTTAAATTACCAAATGTACGTTCACTACGCAAAAGAAAGACATTGAGTACTAAAATTTGTCAGATATGCTCTTGGATGAACTGGAGGGCCTCAATGAGAACTTCATCTAGCTGTTCAATGCTGTAAGACGATCGAGTCTTGGCCAACCACTACAAATTCCAAGCAAACACAATTCAATACTAATGAAAAGTGACAATATCTCAATATATAGCAATCTGGAAGCGTCAAAGTATACCTTTTTAGCAAAACTCAACTTGTCATCAGCGATAATTTCTTTCATGTATCGCATTATAACACAAGCGCATTCAATCCCACCAGGTTGTTTGGGAGATCCCTATTTCATTAATTGAATGACAAATCAGGCATGTCGAATAAATCATATATATTAAGCACAAATAGATACTCGATGTATTGTACTTACACTAAGAAACTCTGCCTTGGCCATCTTGTTGCTCCTACCAATTTCAGAGTTGTAACTTTTCAAAGCACTGCATAAAAAACATAAAATCTCATACAATGTACACAAATAATCAAGAATTATACCAAACTGTTACGTTAATAAAAATTTACCTTGATAACGCCTTTTCTAGTTCTGGAAACTGTGTCGGGTGAGGTAGTGGATTTAGAATATATATTTCACCTTCCCAGATAATAACCAAAATCCAATGCATACTGTTTTCACCAAAAAAACACCAAAGGCAGATTGGACCGTCATATACAAGTTTGTACTATCCAAGTTTTAATTTTCAGTATTATAATAATTACTTACTTCTGATTATGCGGAAAAAAGAATAGCCGATCCGGGTTACCCTCTTTCAACCGGTTTAAAATATAAGTTTCAAAATCAGCAGTCACGTGATATGTGGATCCCAGATGAATAAAAGCAAATGTCTCCTCCAGTTCTGGTATTTCACTAATCTCATAATGCAAGTGCCTATCGAAAGAGTACTAATATTAGAATGCAAATTCTGGAAAATTACAAATATTAAAACGAACTGATCATGTCCTATCGGGAAAAGAAAAAAGGTAACTTATTCCATGTAAGATATAACTACAGCTTGGCCCAACATTTCAAACTCCAATAAAGAGACAACATTCTCATGCAACAAATAAATTGTTTTTTCACGTCCAAACACATCCGGCTCACATCAACCTAGATACTAACCTCAATAGTTTTCATCCAAGTTGTTGCATGTTTATACAATAGGTTAATCCCTTTGGCACTTTCGCACCTGGCTTTGCTTGAATGAATTGTTCCTTCAAATCATGCAACCCGTCATTCTTTTTTATTTTTTCAGCACTTGTTCGAGGCCTTTCTTTTTTCTGCACCTGATGATAATATATAAACCAAAATAAAATGTACATACCATTTAATTTTTAATATCTTCAAATGAGTAATTTAATTTCAAAATTTAGACATATTATACATATATATTATTCATCATACCGCAACATTTGTGTAGCTAATTAATTCCTCAAGCCATGCTAAAAAAGAACCTAGAGCATCACAGGACAGTCATCATATCACCACGCGTCTCAGCGGGAAGCAAGGCATCTGGTTTGATGAGGCCATCAGCGGAGACACATTGATGTCCAATTGGTATATCAAGTCCATATACTGAATTAGTTAAATTATCCTCGCGAGGATGTACCATACCAAATGCAACCTTATTCTCTATTCTCTCCACAGATAGCTCACAAGATTGTTGGGCCTATAAAACTTAAGGTAAAAATGATTTACCTTATTAAGATAAATCACAAGGTTGCTCACAAAATTATAATAACTTACCAAACTTCCAGGAGGTGAAGGCCTAATTGGGGCATTTGTAAGAACACATTCATCATCTTCAGGTATCAACACAACTCCTCTTGCAGATGGTGGCTTTGACTTCATTTCTTTATCCTTTTCCGGATCGTAACTTGCTTTTTCAGACCGCATCAGAGAGCGAAAAGTACCTCCATTTTCTATCAATGACTTCAAGTGAGCAATCTCTGCCTCGAGAGCTTGCATCTTTTTATCAACCAGTTCATCCCTTTGTCGATCACGGGCCATCAACTCTGCCTTTGTGATTTGAAGCTTTCGCTCTCACGAAAATTTAAATTATTGCTTTGGAGTGATGTACCCTCCAACATCCTGAACCCTGCCAGAATGCTCACGAATCTCCAAAGCCGTAGTCAGAACATCTTCACCACCAGAAAACTGTATCTCACCCTTCTCTTTTTTTTCCAACAATGTGTTCTGTTAACAAGAAAATAATTTAACCAAAATGGAGTTAATTAGTTTTCACAATTTTTCATTGGAGTCGAAACTTACAATTTTATCGCATACAATAGCCAATTCTTCATCGACCTTTTCGACCTCTTGACCATTTTTCCGCTTAAGATCATTTTGCCAAAAAATCGCTCTATCTGGTTCTTCTCCGAATTCAACCTTCCTTTTTTATCTGTTAAAAATAAAGCAATAAATAATAAAAATAAAGAAATAAATAAAAAATAAAGAACTGGGATTATCTATGAATGTGTAATGGCCTGATCATGGTCTTAAAGGTTAAGAGAAGCAGGGGAACATAAGTTTTCAAAGATTAAAATTAATTCAGGTAGTTAATTAATCCAAATTCATATAGAAACTTGCCAGCAAGTTAATAAATAACTTAAATCACATAAAAGATGGTTAGATGGGCCTTAAATCATATAACAAACAATCTTATACATATTTTGTATTATTAAAATATTTAACAAATCACGCATAATTTTAAAATTAACGAAAAACATTATTATGTTTTTAAAGAATAAGTTTACCTAATCACAAAGACACTATAAATTATCAAAACACATAAATACACTTATACAATTAAATAAACTTTTCTTACCTACATTTACCCTTTCACTTATACAATTAAATACACTTATACAATTAAATAGACTTTTCTTACCTCGTCTTCTTTTAAACCGATGTAGCCCTTTCTTGACAACCGGTGATGATATTTTCTCTGAGCCACTCTTTCACTTTGTGTTTAATGAATTTCCTAAAAACAAAAATTACAAAATTAAATAAATGACAACAAATGAAAAAAATTCACCAAAATAACATATTACAAAATTAAAACATACCATCCAGTTAGGATCAGTCCTCTGTCTCACAAATCTGTTCCAAGTTGACTTACTAACATAACCATATCCTCTTGGCGGCTTACTCAACTTCTTCTTTTCTCCAATAAATAGAAACACATACTTTCTCGCCAAATCAGTCTTAAACAGTCGCCATTTACAGCCTGTTGACTTTAGGACTATGTCCTCAATTTCTGGTTTAACATTGAAGGTAGCCTGAAAAAAACACAAGTTCACAAAATCATAACAGGAAAACATTATTCATGGTCAACATTTGATAATAATTTTCCAAAATTGATCGAGTACCTGAAGATCTAACCAAAGCTTTGATTTTAATTCAGGGTCTACATTTGGCCAGGTAGGAATGTCAATTGGAATCGTAGTCCTGGCCAACATACCAATATAAGACTGCAAACGGGCTCTAGTTTCCCCATTAAGAATCCCCTATTCATTAGAAGTGACTTTAACTTTCTTCCCGCGAGCTTTCTTGACAATCACTTTGTATATTGCGCATACGCCTCGCTTACCCCCATACTTTCTTGTAGCAGTATTAGTTGTAGTATTTGTCAGTTATTCTGAGTTAGTCGGTTGAGATTCGATGCATGCCCTTCACTGTTTTCATGATTGTTCGCCACATTCTCCAGCTGCTTAGGGCTTCCACCGCTAACATTATGTGATGTAGTCTTTTCTGTTTACTTTTGCTTTTATGGTGCCATTCTTTCATCTTCCTTTAATCTGAAAAATAAGCTAATAATTAACAGATTAGAACAACTACACAGTTCATAGTATAATGCCTAAAAGATATGCAGGAAATTAAGAAAAATTCTCATTTAATTGTCAAGAAAAATTATAAATAGATAATTCCAAGTAACCAATGAAACAAAAAAATAGATCACACACTGAAACTATCATCGACAACTACAAATAAGGAGAATACATTAAAACTACACTGAAGTAAATTGTCTAAACATATAGCTAGACTACTATAACTTTTTGACCCAAATACCCTCAACATTTTCTCTTTCATTGCTAACACTTGTATCATCAATGTTAGTAGGGTCATATGTAGGGATATTAGAACAGAATGGGGGAGGGTTCCAGGACGTGTCTTCAGGAACATCTTCATTGTAAACATCATTATAGTCTCGAGTTATCGCCGATAACACAACAGACCAATTAGCATCAATTGGATCCTCAATATAAAATACTTGGTTGACTTGGTCAACAGTGACATATTTGTCCTTTTTGTGACATGGTTCGATTGAAGTTCACAAGGGTGAAACCAAGATCATCGGACTTGACACCTTTGTTACTTGCTGCCCATGTACATAAAAACAGAGGGGCCTTGAATGCATGGTAATCTAATTCCCATATTTCCCTGATCACCCCATAAAATGTTAAATCACTCTCTATGAGATTCATGTCCTTAGCACTAGAGACTTGGACTGTCCTTGCAACTAATGACACACCACTATTCTGAATACCCTTGCATTATCTCGATCCTTTGTGTGGTATCGGACCCCTTCAACATCATAACTTTCCTAAGTCAACACTGAAAATGAAGGCTTCCCAGCCAACCATCTTACAGTTTCAGATACGGCTACGGCATCTACATTCTCCCCCATTTCTGTATTGACCTACATGTATATTATTGATGCATATAAGTGGATATAAATTATAAAGCACGACTTAAAGGAAATAAAAAAAAAGAAAAAGAATGTAAACCAACTTTTTGTTCAAACCAATCGGCAAATTGTCGATTGTGCTCTCCCAATAGCCATTGTACACTCTTTTTTTCCCTTGATAAATCCCTTCCAAATAGTTTTTATGCAACCTGAAATTAATTACATCAGATTCGACTAAACTATACAAAATAAAACTTTAACACTTATATGTATACTTATTTATGTTTTACTTACATAACATATGGTTCCACTTCAGAATTATTAAGAAGAACTGAAAGATGAGCCTCATCTCGTTCTTTTTCTGCCACTGACTTCACAGTCACACCACCGATTGGACCAAAAAAAATTTCTTCATCTTTCTGAAGACCAGCTGTTCTACCACTCCCGCTAAAGAACTCACTGCAAAACTCTATTGACTCTTCTTTGAGGTAACCTTCAGCTATAGAACCTTCTAGATAGAATTGGTTTCTTACATAACTCTTCAATATTTTATTGAATCGTTCAAATGGAAACATCCATCTATAAAAAACCGGTCCACATAATCGCAGTTCCCTTACTAAGTGGGCCATAAGATGTATCATAACATCGAAAAATGACGGAGGGAAAATCTTCTCTAACTCACACAAGGTCAAAATCACATCTGATTGTAATTTACTCAACTTTGACACGTCTACAACTTTGTTGCACAGAGAGTTGAAGAAAAAACACAATCTTATGATACTAACTCTAACTTTTTTCGGAAGCACTGAACGAATGCAAACAGGTAGTAATTGTTGGAGAAGGATATGGCAGTCATAGGACTTTAAACCATACAACTTCATATCAATCATCGATACACATTTTCTGATATTTGAAGCATGTCCGTAAGGAAGTTTCATGCCGTACAATGATAACAACATTGTTTATTTTTCTTTCTTGGAGAGAGTATAAGGGGCAGGAGGTAAGTATGTTCTTTTCTCACCTACTTCTGGAGCTAAATTAGCCCTTAGTCCCATGTCAATCAAATCAAGACGTGAGGCAAGGCTGTCTTTACTCTTGAATTTCATGTGTAGAAGTGTCCCAATTACGTTATCACACACGTTCTTTTCGACGTGCATGACATCTAAAACAATGTCGAACATGGTGAAACTTCCAATACTCTAACTCAAAAAAAAATGATTGTTTTTTTCATGGAGACACCACCTTTTTTGACTTCCCCCTTCCCAAAACTGAACCTAAGTTGCTGTTGTTGCCCCAAAACTTCCTCTCTGCTAAGTGGTTCAGGTGTCCAACCAAATTCTTGTTCTCCATTGAAAGCCGCCCTTTGCCTCCTATATGAATGATAAAGATCTAAATAACAACGATGTCCTTGGTACCTCATTTTTCTACTATGACTTAGATATTTAGCCACGGTCTGATCACCGCATACTGGATAAGCCTTATAACCCTTATAATGCACCCTGACAAATTTCCATATCACGGGAAGTCATTTATTGTCCACATCAAGATTTCCCTTAAAGTGAAAAAGGATTTGGTATGGGCATCGTACACGTTTGGTTCACCTTCCTCCCATAATTTTTTTAAATCATCGATCAATGGCTGGAGATATACATCAATGTCATTACCAGGCTCTTATGGGCCAGAAATTAATGTTGTTAACATCATAAACTTCCTCTTCATACAAAACCATGGAGGAAGATTATAAGTTACTAATATAACTGGCCAGCAGCTGTACCGATTGTTTACTCCATTGTTATGTGCATTTATACCATTGGCCGCTAATCCTAAACGTATATTTCTTGCCTCGCTACCAAACTTTGGCCACCTACCATCTACATTTCTCCAAGAAGGAGAATCAGAGGGGTGACGCATCTTTCCATCTTTGGATCGATTATTTGCATGCCAACTCATTAATTCAGTAGTAGACGAAGATTTAAACATGGGGATTATCAGAAAATACCACATAACCTTAGCTGGCATATTAACCCTAACTTGACCATCTTTCCCAACTTTCCATCGAGAGAGATGGCATTTGGGACACTCAGAAGAAGACTCAAGAACTGGACCCCTGTATAATACACAGTCATTTGGACAAGCGTGAAATTTAATATACTCAAGTCCTAAATCAGTCAAGATTTTCTTGACTTCATACATATTAGACGGAAGCACATTATCTTAGGAAGAACTGATCTAATTGATTGAAGTAGATCAATAAAAGCTTTATCGCTTACTCCAAACCTAGCCTTCCAATTATGTAATTTTAAGACTGACTCTAGTTTAGTACACTCACTTCCCTCAAACAGAGGTTGTTCCGCATCCGCAACAAACCGCTTAAAGTTATCTGACTCTTTATCGCAATCTTCCCTATTATAGGCTGCTTCATACACGTTAAATGTTTCTGAAATTGGTATAGGGCTTCGAGGGAGGACAAGTACTACCAACAGATGACCTAGTACTATTAACATGTTTCTCTCTATGCCAAATCCATTCAGAATATCCTAAACTAAAACCTGATTCATACAGATGACCTCTGATTATATTCACACAAAACTTTTTGAAGTTAGAGCAGTGTACACAAGGACAAGGAATTTTCTTCAGGTTTTTAGCATTTTCCTTGGCAAATATCAAGAAGTTCTCAACATCAATTTCATATTGTAGAGAATCTCTATCGGCTATTATCCAAGACTTTTCCATTTAAAACCACATGGTATGTCACTAAAAAATTCAGTATAATTATAGTGATTAAGTTTTATGTATAATGGCTTATATTTATTTTATAAGCCTTTGATTATAAGTATGACAACCACACATAGGGAATACTTTACACGATATAAGAAAACTGAGAATTCATATTATATATAATCATATTGTACATAATGCATATTATACATTTGATTATAATATGAACTGATTTGTAATGCATTACGTAATTCATATTATACATTTGATTATAATACTAGTACTATAAAATTAACTAGTCATTCAATACGTAATGTATAATCACTATAAAATTAACTATATTTAATCACAGTATATATTTAATCAAAGTATAATAGAGTCAGATCATAGATGCAGATTTATAAATATCACAAAATGTGCATAGGAAAGTGTAGTAAAAGCTTACTATATCGACCTATCGCCATCTATCTTATAAACATTTTACATGCACCTTAAAGTCATCAAAACTTTAAGGTATAAGCAACTACAGAGCACATAGAGATGCGTAAAGAAGAACCAACTACAGAGCATATTAATCTATCTTTACTGATAAATTACCGCAGTAAAGAAGAACTGACTACAGAGTATATAGACAAAAAAATATTATCAAAACTAACAAAACAAATCAAATGTATAAGCGTACATTATCAAAATTGTTCACATTCTCATACAAACTATTATTTATGCAAAAATCTATAGTACATAACTAAAATTTAGTACATTCATAGAGAATTATGAGCGTACCTGAAGAGATGATCAGTCAATAACACAAAAGGACTTAATTTAAGAAAGAAATGTCTATAACAATCCACATGAAAAATAAGGTTAGTACAATGACTTTCCATGTCCCGTCTTAACTTTAAATCTCAAACTACAACAATTTACAAAAATTAAAAAAATAAACAAAATTAAACAGAGTCAGAAAAGGAAACTCACCGATGATCGGAAAATCAAACAGAAGCCTATTATCCTGCAAAAACAAGTCAAAAATTACAAAAGTACAAACAAATGAAAACCTAATTTACAAAAATACAAAAAAAAACAAAATTACAAAAGTACAGACAAAAACACCCAAATTACCTAAATTTTAAATCTTTTTCTCAAATTAGGTTATGTATACAAGAAATTAAAAAGCATTAGGAATTTTAAAAGACATTGAATTAATAAAAAATTTAGGGTTTCGAATTAAAAAAACCCCAATTTATAAAATTATGGTTTCAAATTCAAAAACCCTCAATTTATAAAAATGGTCTTCATGCAGAGAAGACCAGTTCGATTCTTACTCTTACTCTTGAAGAAGGGACCAGAGAGAAGCTTAACAGAGAGATTGTGAGCGGAGAGATTGTGACTAGTTGAGAGACATATGAGAGGAGTTCAGAGAGATTGTGAGCGGAGAGAGAGATTATGAGCGGAGTTCAGAGAGATTGTGAGCAGAGAGAGAGATGTTCGAGAGAGAGAGAGAGAGGTTTGAGAGAGAGAGTGGTTCGAGAGAGAATGAGAAAAGAGGGGGGTTCGAGAATGAGCAGAGAGAGAATGTAGTTTTCATTTTTTAGTTTTTATTTTTTAGTTTTTAGTTTTTTATGGTTTGAAGTGAGGAATGGGGGGGACAAAAAATTGGTTAAGGGGGGAAGATTTGGGGGGGGGATTTTGGAACAAAAAATGAATAAAATTTTTACTAAGGGGGGAAAATAAAGGTGGGCGCGATTTTTTTTTGGTGAAGTTTAGACATCGGTTTAATAATAACTAATGTCTTCAAACAACAAAGACATCACAAAAACACGGGGTGATGTCATTAAAGCTTTTAACATCAGTGGCACTATCAATCGATGTCTAATGTGTGATGTGTATTGACATTTTTCTTGTAGTGTTCCTCGCATGAGTTTTTACGCTAGTCATGTCTTATTAAAGCTTCTTTTATTATTCGATGAATTAAATATGAGACCTTATCCCTAGAGAATTTGAAGAAGCGCATGTAGTTTATTAGAATTTAGACCGTGCTTTGAAGTTTACCAATTAACAACTTATCAAACACGGATTTTTAACATGTATCCTTGAACACACATTAAAAAAACCCAATTTTATTCTCTAACTGTTTGAATTCTCTTAAGTTCTGTTGATTCAGATTTCGATCGGACTAATTTCGTTTTGGAACAAGTCAATCAATCGTAATAAATATCCTTAATTTATGAAGTTTATGTCTAGATAAGACATTTACTACGATCATAAGTTTTTTATGACTAACGAATATAATCAAGTGTAAACGGGCCTTAGATATTTGTACAATCCATATCAAATTTATTACTCCCTCTGTCTTAAAAATATAAGTTCACTTTTAAAAGAAAATACTATTTTAATTTAGTTATCCAATTCAACTTTTAATATAAATTTATATTTCCAAAGTCAATTCTACTCTGCGTAACACTTATTATATTTCCAACATCAATCTTATTCCACATAGGTCATCTAATGCAATTAATTTATTAACATTTATTTTTCTTAATATATGTGATTTTTAAAAAGTGAACATGTAATTTGAAACATATGGAGTATTATATTGCTTCTACTAGGTGTGCGCACGAGTCAGTTTAGTTCCGTTTTTACCAAAAACCGTTACTTAATCCTAAATGTCAGTCATTTCAATTTTTACCTATTAACTGTAACTGAATTATCAGGAACAATTTTTCTCGATTTGGTTACTCGTTACCTGTTTCAAATTCTTCTCCGTTTTTACCTGCCAAAAAAATATTTGACAAATTCAATTATAGTAATCTCGGAAATATTATAAAATTATAAAAAATGGAAAAGTTTCAATTATCATAAAATTAAAGAAAGTAAAACACTAAATTGAAACCAAATTGGACTGATTTTGTGATTCTGAAGTAGAAAGTTTACGAAGGTCACCCACTAATCTAGAACTTAAGAATATAAATTAATTATATTAATCTACACTGAATGACACAAGGAAATTCAGCGGGGAGCAACTTGTCAGGTTTATAATATACTAGTTCTGTTGGGCTCCGAAATGTATAACCTTGTTCTGATTTTTTTAAGTATAATTATCTATAATATTATATAGATAGTTTAGATTTTGGATCGGTTATAAGAGTACAATTGAAACTGGTATCAAACCATTATATCGGTTCGTTTTGATTACGAGTTTTTAAATTTTCGCCAATTTCAAATTATTTCAATTTTTCACTTCGATTTTTTACTTCGATTTTAATTTTTCATTTTTTTATCTCACTTCTAGCTCCTACTCATCCAACTATTCTCGTCTAGTTTTGTAATTACATACTATGCGTGCATATATTACTTACAATATAATCTACCTTACTAAAACTATATAGCTACTCAAAACTAAATTTCAGAAAAATATTGTAAGTTATAAATCTTTTAATTTTTATTCTTACAATAATAATTAAATTTTGTAAACTTATTGAACTCATTAAAACTGTCTCAGTCTAACACAAACCAAAAAATGATAAGTAGGGTTAGGATATTACATTTCTTTTCATTGGTTGGTTTGAAAATTTTTAAATTATTTCAATTATATATGATTGTAAACGGCTTCAACCCGATCAACCCGATCCATTGACACCTGATATATATTGACGCAATTATAAATTAATCAATCACACACTACATTTACAAAACACTTATAATTTTAACTTAAAAATTTTAAAATACAGGATATCGTAGAATGCAAGAATCATAGCTAATCAGTACAAACACCGTTCAGGGAATAATTAGGTAATTAGAGATTGATTGGAATAATTAATCGGAAATTGACCATAATCAATTAGTAATATACATGTAATAGTTTTATTAAGTTATTTATACATATATATATATATATATATATATCATATGATAAAACATATTTAAAATTATAATTAATTTTAAGTTATGTTTCGTGCAAGTTGTTGATCAAAATCTTATTTATAAAATTTATACATATTGTATAATTGACTAACATGTAGAGATGCACAAAAAGCCCGGGCCCGAAAAATCTGGCCCGGCCTGATCCGGTCAAAGCCCGGTCAAGCCCTGACCCGGGCTTCGGGCCTCGATGGGCCCTATATTTTTAGGCAAAGCCCGGCCCGACCCAGTTAAATGCCCGGGCTTCGGCCCGGCCCGGCCCGATTAAAATCCCGAAAAAGCCCGGTTATAATCTTATTATTCTAATATATTTTCTTATATATTTATAAATTCACATTTACTATAAATATAAATAATACTTTAAATACATATATATTTACATATTTGTGATTAATAATATTATTTATATACTTCGTTGCATAATAATGAAAGAAGATATTTGGATATCATTGTTATCATAACAATGATAAAATATATTATTCTATAAACATGTTTATTTTTTTGCCGAACTTAAATGTTTTCAACGAAGTAATGTTTTCATAAAATATTCCATATGAACTAATACATTTTTACAATGATCTAGTTGCTAACATATGTATTCTTCAGAATTTCTAATAATACTCGATCCGATTTAAATTAGAAAAAGTTCGGCCCCATCCGATCCGGCCCGAAAAAAAGCCCGGTTAGGCCCGCCTCGAGTGCCCAAATGGGCTCTGACATATTTGGAAAGCCCGGCCCGGCCTGGTCAAAGTCAAAGTCCGAAAAGCCCAGCACGGTCAAAGCCCGTGCTTTTTAAGGCCCGCTCAAAGCCCGGCCCGGTGGGCCTTTTGTGCATCTCTACTCACATGTACAGTTATAGATACAGTATGTTAGGTAATGAATAGAACATAAGGGGGGGTGAATGTGTTTTGGTTATTTTTATGGCTTTTTGAATGTTTATTGCTTGGTGAACAAAGTAGATTAAAATGCAGTAATATTATGTTAATTGAAATTAAAACAGTGCACGCAATATTTCAAAACTCACTTAATTTTGTATTAAAATCAAGCTAGTGTTTTGCTACAAATTCTGGGTTCTTTGTAAGTAAGAACTCAGCTTCTTCCTTGAGAGAGTTATAAGAAAAACTAGATCTATTTGATACACTTAAAAGCAAAGGACCGGTGTTTTACTTTATAGATTAGTAAACACATGTTTACACAACATGCAATAGAATATACTAAACCCTACTTTAAGTTATCTCTAAAGTTTTTCATTTCTGGATTAGTGTATCTTTACAAATCCTGTGAATCTGTGACTTTCCTTTATCAGTTAATCTTGGCCTTTGATCTTGTACTCTTCAAGATACTTTTGTAAAATTTTCAATCTAACTGATTAGATCGTTTGTTGATTGATAATCTTGGATATTTAACTTTTATGCATTATGTACTTGAGCTTCATATCGAGATCTTCAGTTTGATTTATAGAGAACTGACATCTCGATAAGTATAATGGCTTATCGAGATCTCTAAGTGTTTTGACTTGTCAAGGTCTCCAATTTTATGCATGTGAAAGCTGACTTGTCGATATCTCTGAGATCCCTATGAGCATATTGACTTGTCGATATCTCTGAGATCTCTAATGAGAATTTTGACTTGTCGATATCTCCAATCTTCATATCTTTATTTTGATTTGTCGATATCTCTGAGTTCTCTAATGCATAAATGACTTTTTGATATCTCAGAGATCTCTATATGCATTTTGACTTGTAGATATCTCTGAGATCTCTAATGATAATTTGACTTGTCGATATCTCCAATTTTCATGTCTTCATTTGGCTTGTCGATATCTCTGAGACTTCTCTATAAGCTATTTTGGACTTCTCGATAAGTCATTCTGGAGTTCTCGAATGACTTCTCTATATGACTTGATCTGTGACTTGTAAATATCTTTACTTAGAATATTTTTCCCAAAACAGATTTATTCAACTCTAAGCTTCTTCAAAATTTCTCCGAGGCATGATTTTCTTGATCTTCTTTCAGAGTTTATTCTTAGGCTTGGGACTGTTTACAGAAAAATACTCCAGTCTAATCTTTGACATTTTTATAGACTTAAGTAATACAGTACAAAATAAAAATTTAGATTATCATACAATTATTTCTTAGGGATGTCAATTTGACTTAGTCTTGTTATAGTGCAGGCATGTCTTGCACAATAATTCTCCCCCAATTTGTGAGAAGATTGCTTATCACAAAGTCGTGCCTGGTAACAAGACTAACCCCAAGTTACAATGAACAACAACACATTACATACAAAATTGACAGAAATACAACCTTTATACATTAAGTGATTACTTTGAGTTTGAAGATACATTCATCGTACAAATTTCTCATAGCAAGTTTCTTTTCTAATAAGGTCCTTTAACTCTACAAGTACTTCCAGTTCCTCTATTATTGGTGTCCCTCTTAGAGCTTCTACAAGCTTGAGCCACTCATCTCATGAATAATTGTTCAAGTAACCAACTCTAATTCTTGAGAATCTGCCAACCTTGATGTTCAGGAAATGTCCATCCTTGGTAATTCTTCTCATCCTCTTTGCCTTGAGTTCTTCATATTTTTGTATAAACATTTATATCTCATCTATATACTTTCTTTCCCCCTCCTCTCTTTTAGCCTTTTATCTTGATCTTCTTTCTTCCCTTACTAGCACCCACAGCCCATACAGAACCCCATGCCATTGTACCAGTATCCTTATCCTACAGTAAGCTTATTACTCTCTTTATCTCTGTGGTTGAAAATATATCCATTAAATTTCTGCCAAGTAAAGTGTAGGATCCATATCTATAGTAGATTCTTACTTCCCTCAATGATACAACCCAAACTTTGACCATTTCTTCAGCTAATTGTTGAAAGTGGTCTTCATCAGTGATGCACCAGTTCAAGGGTTAGAAAATCTTTTTGATTAAAGCAGTTCCGGATGGCCCTCTCAGTAACTTGCATTTTCTTTGGTTTTCTTCCAACAGATTTGTAGGTGAGTTTTGGATGGTCGCCTAAAAAAGGTAGGATTGAGATTTTCTTTAGAGAGGTTTGGCTTGACGTGATTGGTATTTTCAGTATGGTGTTAACAGTGTGCTTGTGCAAGAATTTAGGCTTAGAGGTTAGGAGTGGTAAAGTGCTTGAGTTTTTTGATTTAGGGGTTTGAGTTTGGTTGATTTGGATTTGTAGGGTATTTTTCTGTGGTTCTGAAAAATCTTCATTTTTCTTCCTTCTTTTCTCTTCTCCTTTCTTCTCATCATTTCCTTTCTTCTTTGCATCTCTTTTCTTATCTCCTTCTTTGCTACCAGTTACCTTAGAGGATTGACTTGGATTTGAGCCATAAGGTTTTTGATCATCTTTCTTCTGCTCATCATCATTCAAGTCATTCCTATTGAATTGTATTTTGGGCAACTTGGCTTCATGATCTCTTAAGTATCTCCCCAAAATCTTTATCATCTCTATGTCTTCTTCTGTCTTGTTTTTCTTGGTCTTCAAAGCAATTTCCAGAGTCATTATTACCTTTTTGTGTGCCATGACATAGTGTCTGGGAACAAGAAAATTCTAAGTTCCTTGGTGTTTGGACATATGTAGGCCACTCCCCTGTGAGGATAAAGATATGCTTCTATGAAAACAACTTCTTGAGCTTTCTGTAATTCCTTCAGTAAGAGAGTGTCTTCATCTATTATTCTTTTGAATTTCTCAATGAAGATGTCCAATTCAGATGCCCTTCTTGATGTAAGAAAATTCAGGGACACTTGCATGCATCTGTCTACACCTGAGTTATTGATATTTATCATCATTCTCTATTCTTGAAAATTCCCCTTGGTCACTAAGATCACCCTTATGAAGTTTATGGTCTTGTTCAAATCCCTCTTGTAGGTGATGAAATTGTTGTTGAGAGAAGCCTGAGAGCCTTTAACAAATCTTTAAATTTCTTGCTTAGACTAGGTCCCTTAGCTGCTTTGGAAAGCCTTTCCATTCCAACATAAACTTCAACAACTTGAGATTTGCCTTAATTAGCAGTTTGAGCTTGAACAGATATGGATGTTTGAGATGATCTTAGTAACCTAGCATCTATCTCCCCTTAGTCTTGTTGACAGGCTTGAGAAGAGGTGTAGGGATTTCAGGCCTCACAGCTTCTGGAAGTGCAGGCAGTGGAATGTTAAGTTTACCCATGATGGCTCCTAAAGACACAAAATTTTGCATTTATAAGTGCTTATGAGAGTCCACCAAGGTCTGGATATCAGCCTGTTGACTTGCTACCATTTTTGTGAGTTGGGAGACTTGATATATTAAAGACTCATTTGTTGATTGAAGAGTAGAGACTTGATTTTGGAGAGCTTGAATCTGTAAGTTTGTTAAAGTAGAAATGGGTTGTTGAGAGCTTGAAGGGAGAGATGTGACAAAAGTGTCTTGCACACCTTGCTAGATTCTTTCCATCAAGAGAGCAGATGGCTCATACCTGCTTTGATGAAGTTGGTCTAGCTTGAGTCTTGTGTCATTAGATTTGGCAATGTGCCGTTGAACCACTTTATTCCAGGCCACAAAGAATTGCATGAGATTTTTGACATTTATATCTACTAAAGTCTGATCAAATCTTACCATTTGGTCAGCAAAATGTTGAAATCTTGATTTGATCTTGACTTGTGAAGGTATAATCTCATCCATCTTGTCCTTTACCATCTTTCGGATCTTAACTTGATGACCAATCAAAGTCACTTCTAGTGTTTTACTAAATAGGTGAAAAGCTTTGATCTGAGCCTTGTAGACTTCATTGACTGCATCATACACTTCTTGTGGAGTCAGGACCTCGGCATTGTTCCCCAAAATTATGATATATTCCTCCCTGAATCATTCCAAGACCTGATCCATCTCTAGTGTGAAGTCCTTAGATAGCCAGACATCTACATTACCATCCTGCTCAGCTTCATTCACAATCTTCTGCTTCTGCTTCTCAACATCTTCATTATAACTGAGCAGAATTGTTTGATAATCTTGTTTTGTCATGCCCGAAGTGATGAGATGCTGTGATATATTAGCAAGACTTGAAATTTGATCAACTAGAAGATCATCCCCAGTGCTTGGTTGAGACTGAACCTTTTGTAACCACTGTTGGATTGGATGAGACGGTTTTTATGAAGGATTGGATGTTGAAGGTTGTTCATTTGGATTTGAGGTGGAAGGTAGAAATTCAATAGAACCACTTGTGACAGATGTCACAGTTTGACTCACAGGGTGACCTATGGTTATGATAGTTTTTTGTTCTTCACCTGTGGTGAGAACCTTCGCTTGAATTGGAGGGGAGTTAACTAGGTTACTGTCATGTACCCTATTCTCAAAGCCTTGTAGTTTCTTTCAAAATACCTGTCACTTGAAAGTGATGTACTTGCCTCCCCCATAGCAGGATCATTGGCAATTGAGCCTCCTAGCTTCAACTGTGAGTACAATCTCAGTTTTGAGGGGAGTTGTTCCCACAAGAAGAACCTTCAATTGAATATGAGAGGATTTAGATAGCTCCCCCTCAGGAGTACTACCCTCAAACCTTACAACCTGTGAAGGTTGATTTGCACATGAAGGTGCAATTGTAACAACCACATGGTCTTCAGTAAAAACTGATAAAACTCATGTGGTTGTGTTGGTGTCATCGAGGTCTACCCCAGCATGTAGACTCCCATCAACTGATTCTGCGTCCTGGGTGGTGAGCACAATTTCTAACACCATGTCACTTGATGTTGGAAACACTTGAGAATTAGATTAAAGTGTTTGATTATAGGATTAAGAAATTTTAGAAATCAGACTTTGAATCACAGATTGGAGTGTTGGCATCTCCCCCTTAGTAGAAGAGGGAGCTTCAAGTAATGTCCTCTCTTTATATGTGCCATCTTTATGTCTCCTTTCATACACTTGAATTTGTTTAGGTGTTGGTGCAGACTCATTACAGGGTACACTAGGGTGAGTGCTCTTTTCAATAGAGACACCTTGTTGAGAGGATGCCCATAGAGTCTGTTGTTGTCCCTCTTTTTCAACTACACCCTTTTGAGAGCATGCAGAGGTGGCTTAAGTGGTCAGCTCAGTCTATTTAGCATTCTTTGTTTTCTTGACCAATGGTGACTCTTGTTCAGTTTGTTCCTCAACACTCTCATTTATGATTGACAGGTTTGCCTGCTTTCTCTTTTTTTACTCACTCCACCCTTTTGAGAAGATGAAGTGGTTGGTTTCCTAGCTTCTAATGGTATAGAAGAAAGGGTCTCGGCATTGGAAGGTCACTGTTGGTGTTTCTGTATTTGTTCTTCCACAGGTTCAGGAACCATTGTTGCACTAGATATTGATGTAATTTGAGACCTCATATCAGACATTGGGTAAGGGTAAGTTTTGAATCTCTTCAACATAAAAGGAGTGATTCTAAGACTTACAGATACCATGTTCTTTGTAGTAAGTGATCCAAATAGAATTTTGGACACTTGCTTACAATTGCCTATTAATGAGCTGTTAATACCATTAAGTAAATGAATGTCCTTAACCTTATGATTTAAAGTGGACATTATAAACCTAGGAAATAATATTTCCTTACCTCTTGTAGCTAGTGGCATTGTGAGCCTGGTGCTTAGTTCTTCAAGGATCAACAATCCCACATTCAAGTGTCTGTTGTAGGCTATGGAGTGCACCAGCTTCTGTACAACATTTGATATATTGTCATAGCCTATCTTTCTGCAGGTGAAGGCCCTTATGATAGAGTCAAATAAGAAAGACCACTCTCTTCTCAGATATTTCTTATTGAGACTGGCCATATTGATCTTCTCACTGTAGTTGACAAAATCCATGAACTCATACATATCCTATTGACTGGGAACCTCCACCATGTTCTCAGTTGGAATGCCCAAAGCTGCATTCACATCTTGCTCATTGAACTCGATATGTTGGCCTTCAATAGAGCAATTCACCGCTATAGATGTACCATTATCATGCATAACTGTCCTCACTACAGCTGTTGTCCAAAACTCATGCAGAACATCCAAGTAGAGGATTGGGTTAGCAGTTAAAGCTCTTGCAAGATAGGACTCAGATAAAAATTTAAAAACCCCTTGAAAGTGTCAGGAGCTTGGTTAGCATCTGTGAAAGCAAGGTAGTTAGTTCCATTCTTGGGGATTGCAGTTCTATCATTGTTTAGTTCCATTGTAGTTGAGTAAGGGAGAATGGGTAAGAGAAATTAGACAGAAAGAGCTTGAAACGAGAGAGAAATCGGTGTAGAATTGGAAAAATTAGGCTACTTAGAGTTCTCGAAGGCGTAAAGAGGTGTATGTCGAGATGTCTGGGTATTTATAGTAAAAGGTAAATGACTTATCGAGAACTTAAAATGGACGTTTGGAATTTGCTTATCGAGAAGTCATATATAGAGAATAGATACATATCGATATGTCATTTTCCTGACTTTTATCGAGAACTAGAAAATGACTTGTCGGAATGTCAAATAAATACCCAGTTTGTCCTGAATGTACTGAATTTATTTCCAATTTTTATTTTAATAAATCAAAATAAAATTGGAATGATTTTGCCAAAAGTATTTTACCAAAATAATTTATTAAATTAAATTATTTCAGTTCTAAGTTATTGATAAGTCTAAAATTATACTTATAGAGAATTCTGTAAGTTAATACTTATAGATTTTGCCCAGTAATAATACAATTATTTAATGGGGTTGGATACAATTGTATAGATATTTCGAACAAGTATAAAAATATAATAGTTCTTTATATTTCTGATAAAAACTGTTACAAACTTTCTCAAAAAATACTGATGTTCTTGAGAGCTGCTAGGTCGTATGATGCTCGGTTAATCACTATGTGATGCCCTAAACCGTGTTTATATAATACACATCTTCTACAAATCAATCTAAGATATGCATTATCAAATACTAACAGAAAATGATACATATCTTTAACTAAATACATAAAGTCCTATCACTCAGAACGTAACAGATATCCATCCCTCAAAATAAGGAACATAATCAATCTTCATAACAGACTGCCTTCAGATGCTGATGATATGCAAATACTGATGATGCATCTAATCCTGACGACACATCAAATACTAATGACATCTAAACACAGTCAGATCCTGAGCTTCTTCTGATCATTGAGAATCAGCACCTAACAATCTCCCTCAAATTATGCTTAATGTAATGAACCACAAATTCCATTCTCAATGATGCCAAAACCAATTACAAAATGTACAAGGAGTAAACCTTACTTCAGTATCCCAAGATAACTGACAGTTGTTTCCAGAAAGTTGCTCAACCTTTCTTCCTCCATGTCTTGAAGGACTTTAATAGACTTTTTCTTCAACTCTCTCTTCTCTTCAGTATCTTCTCTAAGCTGATAGATGGCTGATCTTAGTTTAGAAATCGAGCTTTTAGTTATTTCAAGATCACCAATCAGTATAAAGCTTAACTAACATCTTCATGATCAGGACTCAAAGATAACTGAGGATTATTGAGAAAAACATTTAAAACTGCAGCTCCCTTTTGCATCTTCATTTCTTGACCAGTATAAGTTTTGTACATAGGGACATAATCACCATTGTATTTGTCATCCTTGGCATGAATCTTCTTTTGATAACTTCAAGTATCATAGAAGAAAAATTTATGGTGACACTGTCCTCAACTCTAAGAAGATAGTGAATGTATTTCAATTCTGTCACAGTCTTCATCAAGAATTGCTGCAAGGTAAAACTCTTTACTTTACCATCTCTCAAAAAGTACAGAATCTCATCTCTGACATCATCAAGATTTATCTTTCTATATACAATCTTTACAGCTTCAACTTTCTCAAGATGCGAAGGAGTAACTCTTTCACCAAGATTGTCAGTCAGAGTATTTGTGTCCACTAAATCAGACCTCAGAGTTTCATTCCAGAATGACCAATACCTCCTCTGGTTTGAGTTTTGATAAGCTTCATCTTTTCATTATGTTCCACCCAAGAAGGTTTTTTGATTGACTTGTCAACATCTTCCTGTTCTGAAATAGGATCCCATAGTCCTTCTGACACAAATTCAATATGCTTGAACCCTTTAGGATAACTGAATGAATAAACATCTTTCTTTCTTTTATCCTTCTTGCTGAGATGAGTATAACTTGTAGATAAATCATAAATCTTTCCTTTTTTTTATGCCATAGCTCTCTCCTTAAATTTAGAATTCTCTGCACATAGTCATTGCATACTTGATCAGCTTTCTTTCTGTCAATTCTTTCTTTTTCATCAACCTCTGAATTATGAGAAGCAACTATTGTAGTAAGAATTGACTCATCCAACGCCTTGATCACTTTTTCATCAGTGTTAAAATTAGCTATCAGGTTCACAATATCAGGATCTGTTTTTTACTCAGGATTTGTGTCTGTTTCAAGAGTTACATTCTGATTAGTTGTATCAGCTTGATCAGTGTCAGTGGCTGATCTTTTCTTCCTTTGAACAATCAACTCTTCAGGCTTCTGAACGTCTTCAGCTAGTTCATGTCCTTGTATAGGAACATAACCTTCCCTGGATAGAACATTCAGAAATGCAGAATCAAATACGACAATTTGACTTGGTTTAGAAGTCCTTCCTTTTCCTCCTCTTCCTCTAGCTCTTGTAGATCTTCCAACTCTTTTTCCTCTTCCTTTAGAGGTGTTGGCTTCAGCTTTAATCTGAGCCATTAACTCCTTCTGTTGCATAACTGCTTCATCAGTTGTTAAATCAGGATATACTTCAGTTATCAATCCAAGAGCACTCCTAGCATTCTTTTGCTCAAACCTTTTATCTTGGTAGTACATAATAATCTCTTCACATGTTTCCTTGTGTCTGTAAGGAAAGAATAACTTGTTAGCATCTGCTAAGTTAGAGATTGTAACATCACCAGTCTCAGGAGCATCATCAGTAGTCTTGTGATTAGCTTCATGAGCACCAGTAGACTTTCCTTGTCCAGAAGAAACAGATCTTTTAGAATTTTGAGGTTGTTGAGCAGTAGGAACAATTGGAACATTGGCAACCGGATTTTTATCACCATCACCATCAGTATCTTTATCTTTCAACTGAATAAAGTCAGGTTTACATTTTGTGACAACTATCTTCTCCCCCTGTTTGGCATCAGTATTTGAAAGAAGAGAAAACATATCATCCATTTTATCATCCATAGAAGATACTTTATCTTCCATGTAAGAAAATCTAGAATCCATGCTTTGTTGAGATTGAACCACAAATTTTACAGCATTTTTCACACTTATGAGTTCAACTGAAGAAAGTGGATTAATCATGCATGCATCAATCTTGTTCTTTAAACTTGCATGAGATTTCTTCATATCAATAAGTTCAGAATGAATTCCTTTCACAGAAATGGTAGAGGCCTTAAGATACAATTTCAGATCAAGATTTTGAAGTTCATCATAAGCCCTGTGAACATGTCGCATACCAACAGCAGAGGAGATAGAAGTATGTGCATCTCTCCATGCAAAATCCTATTCAGTCTTTCGAAAGTGCTCAGCATCAGCATTGTAATAAAAAGGATTTGCATTGAAATATGAAGAAGAACCAACATTGGACTTCTTAGATGCATCCATAGTAGTCTTAAGCTGAGCTGTGTCAGAATCAATTTGTATCACTATCATCATCAGAATCAGAACTAGACAGACCCTCAGAAGAATTTGCAGAGCTAGGCAGTATTGCTTTGCCTTTAGAAGGATCCTTAGCAATAGGTGTCTATTCCTGATGAGATCCTGAAACATAAACAAGTTAACACCTAATTCTCTCTTTTCTTTTTAAGTGATCTCATCACTTCTCACACAATATATTACTTTTGAGAGTAATATAGTTTTCGTAGAAGAAAATTTATAAAAGAAAATCTTTATAAAATCCTTTTCTCAAAACTACCTCTCATTTTGCCAGTACAGGAGACTACCACTCAAAAATTTATTTTCTTTCATAATAGTTTCACACAGTCTCACAGAAAAGCACAATCACACATTTTGTAAAGAAATAAGAGATGACTGAGAGGAGTTGTATGTTTGTCATATAAATAGAGGTATCCTCAAACAAAAGACTATTTATAATCATACAAACATGAGGAAAAATGGAAGAGAATAGGAAATACCTGAAGGTGAGTCCTCAAGTGGAAGTGATGATAGTGGAGGAACAAACAACACATCAGGATGCTTCAACAAGCTAGTCAGCAGCAAGGAATCATCAGTAGTAGCTGCTGCAGTGGAAAGTTGAACAACATCAGGATTTGTTTAGCATCAGGATTTGATTTGTCAGGAGAAGAAAATAGGCCAACATCAGTACTTTTAACTGATGGTTCTTGTGGGGCCTGAGGAATATGAGCTGTTTCAGTAAAAATTGGTGAAGGTTCTTGTGTACTCTCCTCAAAAATAGGATCATTGATAACTGCATCCACCTTTGACAATACATCCTGATGAGCCTTCTTTTCTTGCAGTAGTTGTTTAGAGTCAGCAAGAAGATCACCTTGAGAAAAATCAACAATGATTTGTGCAGCCTCTTTGTCTGCATCTTCCCATTGAGAAGATGGTTGTTGTATGATTGGATGTGACTTAGTTGCTAAATCCCTTTGAGACTTAGGTTCTTGTGGACTGAAATCCATAGCAGAGGACTGAGCCTTATTCTTCTTTCTGATGTACCCAAATATTTTTCCACCTTTTCTTTTCAAACTGCCCTTTTCAACTGTCTTGGGCACTTCAGTTTCTTTAATCACTGGAATCATTTTGAGTAGAGCACTAACATCAGTAGTTGTCTCCCTCCTTGGTACCAGTAATGTCAACAAAGTCATCAGGAATTGCAACTGTTGATTTTTTGATCTTTAACCTAGACCCAATGGGCATTTGATCATCAAAGTTATAATCATCTTACATGATCAGCCTTCTTTTCCTGATTGGAAAACATTCTTCTTTCTTCTCACTCTCACTCAGTAAGGCCTGTAGAGCTCTCTGTTCGGATTTAAAGATTTCTTAACCAACCTTTTCTTTGGTACAACTGATGCCTTTTGGGAGACACCAGAGGAGGCTAATTTAGGAGCTGGATTAGAGTTGCAGTTTAGGAGAAGGAATGCTTGGGTTATAAACAAGATGGGTAGGGTCTTGTTCCACATCATCAGGAAATGTTACAGAGGTGCCAGCATCAGGATTTGCAGGCACTTGTGAAGAAGTAGGTCTATTTCTCAACAGAAATTGCCTAACCTCCCTAGGCAGGAAAGGAGGTCCTGAAAAATTATTCTTTTCATCCCTTTTAATGTGATCAGTGATAGGTTTTTCAAAAATTTGAAACACATGAAGCAATTCATCATTATCAAATTTAGCATTAGTGCATAAAAAATTAAAAATCAGTTGAAGAAATCTAGTATACCCTATTACTCCTGATGTATCTGCTCTCCTAACAATTATGAATTGAAGAATAGTATTACCATAGTCAAAATTACCAGAGTAAATAAGAGAGTATCCAATTTTCAGAGAAGTAGATGGAAGAGCATCAAAATTTGTTGTTTATTCAAGATACACCTACTGATGCAGTCAAAGAAGAAATTTCATTCTCTCTTCAATTTTGTCCTTGTCAATTTGCCAATGGTTATGATTTCACCTTTATAGCTCAGGGTTCTGAGCATATCAAACAGCTGCTCAGTTGCATAATTATCAGGAGCACCATCACAAGCAGGCAATCTCAATGCTTGAACCAGGACATCATCATCAGCCTCATACCTGCATCCCTTATATTCAAAAGAGAAAGCAGTGTTTGTTTTATTAACTAGAGTTGTATTCCATACCTGCATTACAGCCCTGTATGACACCTTAGTAGGATTTGTGAGAGCATACCCAATTGGACATTGGAGTAAGAAATCCTGTATATTATGAAAAGATTATGGAAACTGTTGATGTGTAAGCTTAGCTAAATAATTATTGGTACCAAAGGTGTTTTCATGAATGATAGTGGTTTGACTGAAGAAAGGTGAAACCTCAGAAGATGACATGATATTTGTAGGAGTTGAGAAAGAATATACGTGAGATGTGGATAGTGAGGCTGTGTGTATGATGATTTGTGTCACAGAAGTTCTTGTGCATATATAAGTTTGCAAAGATGAGTTGTATGTAACACACACAGAGAAGGAAGCTTAGTGAATTAGACTTCTGACAAATGGTAATTACTAAAGAATAGGATTTAAAAGTGGAGTAAAGTGCGGAATTAGCTACAAAATACGCACAGCTCTTTCAAGAAATTAATGTGTGAATTTGTTCAACAGATAATCCACTATTAAACAATAATTAAATAAGAAATCCAATTTTCAGCACTAAACAATTTAGAAATCATTTTTCAATAATATTCTAATTTAATACATGCTGACCTGTCGTCAGTATTTGGAACCTCTTATTTGTCAGGATTTGACAATATTAGGATTTGACGATTCAAATTCATCAGTATTTGTCAAAACAACTCAAATTTATTAGAAAACCACAATTTTAATCTCAAGAATCATCAAAAGATACATGTTAAGTGTATGATTTAGAGATTAACAGGCTACAACTAAGAACAAGCACATGCACACACAACTAAGGAACATAGATTAGGTCTTGTAAACAAAATAAGAAAAATTTCATTAATAGCTCAAGACAGTACATTTCATGAAATTTTGATTACATGCATAGGTGATTATAAGAGAATCTAGTCTAATAGAGAAGAACTTCAACATCCTTAGTCTAAGAAGCAAAGATGTTGATGTTTATTAGTTCCTCCTGCTCTTCACGAACAGCACAGCAAGACAGATGATCCATTCCTGCTGACGAAGAGCTTCTCTCCTTTCTTCCTCCAGGAGATCGAGATGGAGGTGATAATCCATCTCCAATAACAGGAGATGCGTCGAGACCTCCTATGGAACCCAGTTCCACACTTCATTGGGAATGGCAGTGATGTGCCATTCCTGCTGCCAATCTTCGCAGCTAAACTCCACATTGAAGGTTTTGTAGTTCATGAACATATTACATTGAACC
The DNA here is from genome assembly GCF_009905375.1 of Apium graveolens. Classification (NCBI taxonomy): domain Eukaryota; kingdom Viridiplantae; phylum Streptophyta; class Magnoliopsida; order Apiales; family Apiaceae; genus Apium; species Apium graveolens. The sequence goes on from NC_133649.1 coordinate 271,307,135, forward strand.
ATTTTTGTGAGAGAGAAGAAAAAGATAGAAAGAGTTGAGAGTTGAGTGTTGGGAATATATGATTAGACTGGATGAGAATGGTGGTTTAAATAACCGAGACAGAGAGAGAGAGGGAGAGAGAGAGAGAGAGAGAGAGAAGGAATATCAAAGGACTAGGGGTTTGATTAAATATTAAGTGCAGAGTTAACTTAATGATTTAACCAAAAAATCTTATTGATGCGCGTCTCCCTAGACTGATTTGTAATGATAACAATGATATATATTCATACATGCACATTTAGCAAATAAATTCACTTAATTTATCATGCATATAATAGAATACATTAAAAATTCTCAAAAACAATGTCTTTAAAAACATTCAGAACATCATCAAGATTTGATCAATTTATATCAGGATTTGATCAAATAAGAATAACAGAAAATTATCTGTCCCAGCTAACCATACCAAGTTCATTGACAAGCTTTGTAAATGTTGCTTCAGGTAATGGCTTTGTGAAGATATCAGCCAGCTGTTGATCAGTGGGAACAAAATGAAGCTCAATTGTCCCTTCCATAACATGTTCTCTTATAATGTGATATCTGATACTGATATGTTTAGTAAGAGAGTGTTGCACTGGATTTCCTGTCATAGCAATAGCACTTTGATTATCATAATAAATAGGAATTTTAGAAAATGAGAATCCATAGTCCATGAGCTGATTCCTCATCCATAACAATTGAGCAAAGCAACTCCCAGCTGCAATATATTTAGCCTCAACAGTTGAAGTAGAAATGTATTTCTGCTTCTTACTAAACCATGAGACTATTCTTCCTCCCAAGAACTGACAGCTTCCAGATGTATTCTTCCTGTCTATCTTGCAGTCAGCAAAGTCAGCATCCGAATATCCACACAATCAAAAATCAGCTTCCTTGCATACCAGAGACCAAGTGATGCAGTACCCTTGAGGTATCTGAAAATTCTCTTCACTGCAATAAGATGTGGCTCCCTAAGATTTTCCTGAAATATTGCACACATACAGGTGGCAAAGATAATGTCTGGCCTACTAGCCATTAGGTAAAAAAGAGAGCCAATCATACCTCTGTAGTTTGTGACATCAACTGTTGTACCTTCATGAGGATCAAGCTTTGTAGCAGTTGCCATAGGAGTAGTTGCACTTGCACTTTCTTGCATATTAAACCTTTTCAATAGATTCTTTGTCTACTTGGACTGATTAATGTAGATGCCATTATTAGTTTACTTAATTTGCAACCCCAAGAAATAGCTCATCTCTCCCATCATACTCATTTGATATCTTAATTGCATCAACTTTGAGAACTTATCACATAGTTTTTGATTAGATCCAAAAATGATATCATCCACATAAATTTGAACTAAAAGCAGATCTTTACCTTTATTCAGATAAAATAAAGTTTTATCTATTGTACCTCTTTTGAATTCACTTTCAAGTAGAAACTCAGCAAGAGTCTCATACCATGCTCTTGGTGCTTGCTTTAGTCCATAGAGTGCTTTGTCAAGTCTAGAAACATAGTCAGGATGTTTAGGATCCATAAAATCTAGTGGTTGTTCAACATAGACTTCTTCTTCAAGTTCTCTATTGAGAAATGCACTATTGACATCCATCTGAAAGACTTTGAATTTCTTGTGTGCAACATATGCCAAGAAAATTCTGATTGCTTCCAGTCTAGCAACAGGAGCAAATGTTTCATCATAGTCAATGCCTTCCTATTGGGAATATCCTTTAGCCACTAATCTTGCCTTGTTTCTGATAATGGTTCCATCAGAATCAGTTTTATTTCTGAAGACCCACTTTTTACCTACAATTGACCTGTTTTTAGGTCTAGGCACCAGCTTCCATACTTCATTTCTTTCAAACTCATTCAACTCTTCTTGTATAGCTATGACCCAATCTGTATCCTTAAGTGCATCTTCCACTTTCTTTAGCTCTTCTTTTAAAAGTAGATTGTGGTACAAACATTCATTTTGAGTTGCACTCCTTGTCTTTACACCTTCATCAGGATTTCCAATGATCAGATCAGGAGTGTGATCTTTAGTCCATTTTCTGGCACTAGGAAATGTCCTTCTTGAGCTAGATGCTCCCCCTGAATCATGTGCCTCATCAAATGTATTTGAGGCTCCCCCTAAAGTAGTGCTATTATCTCCTGATGAAGTATTAGAACTTGACTCATGTTCACCTGAAATTGAATCAGTATTAGATTCTGAATGACCAAATTGAGAAGAACCTTGAGTTGACTCTTCACTATTAGTACTATCAGTTGAACCTTGTTGTTGCTCCCCCTCAACAGGTTCATTAGCATAGTGATCATCTTCAGGATCTGAAGGAGTATCAGGATTTAAATCATCAGTAATTGGTAATCCATTAGAGTTTGATGTAGATTCCAACAGTGCATTTTCATTTGCAAAGATCAGACGTTCATCAGAGTCTTCTTCAAAACCAGGAATCTTCTTATCATCAAAAGACACATTGATGGAGATAAATATAATATTTGTTCTCAGATTGAAAACTCTATATGCTCTTGATGGTGAGTAACCAACAAAGATTCCTTCATCAGCTTTTGATTCAAATTTTCATAGCTGATCAGTATGAGTTCTCAGAACAAAGCACTTACATCCAAATACATGAAGATGTTCAAGACTGGGCTTCTTTTCTTTCATCATCTGATAAGGAGTAACACCATGTATGTTTATCAGTGTGATATTCTAAGTATAACAGGTTGTGTTTACTGCTTCAGTCCATAAGTAAGTGGGTAGTTTGACTTCTTCTAGCAGAGTCCTTCCAGCTTCAATCAGGGTTCTGTTCTTTCTCTCAACAACGCCATTTTGTTGAGGTGTGCCAGGAGCTGAGAATTGTTGTTGTATACCTTTGTACTTGCAGACTTCCTCCATTTTTGAGTTCTTGAACTCAGTGCCATTATCACTTCTCAGTATTTTCACTTTGAAGTTAGATCCATTCTCAATTTGCCTTACATGATCCAGAAGAATTTCCGGAGTTTCCTCCTTCCTGTGTAGAAAATAAACCAAGTGTATCTAGTGAAATCATCAACAATTACAAGCAGTGTACCTTTTCTTGTTGATAGACATTATGTTCACTGGTCCAAAGAGATCCAAATGTAACATATGATATGGTTCAGTGATAGAGAATTCTATTTTACTTTTGCAAAGGTACTCTTCTTTGTTTGGACTTTTGGCAAGCATCACAAAGGCCATCAGATGAGTATAGCATATTTGGTAATCCTCTTACTAGCTCCTTCTTGGCAAGTTCATCGATTGAATTGAAGTTGAGATGTGAGAGCTTCTTATGCCAATTCCAGCTCTCATCTACTGATGCCTTTGAGATAAGGCAAGTAGCTTCTTGCTCAAGACTTTCATGCAGCCTTGCTTCATACATGTTGCCATGTCTGTATCCCATCAAGACAACTTTCTTTGACTTGTTATGAACAACTTCATAGTGAGAGTTATAGAACAACACATGATAACCTCTGTCAGTGATTTGACTGATGCTAGTAGATTGTGCTTCAGTCCTTCCACCAGAGCTACATTCTCTATTACTACCTTTCCAATTATCAAGTTGCCATATCCTAGAGTATGTACTATATTTCCATCCCCATAAGATACATCTGGGCCAACCTTCCTCTCAAATTCTGACAACAGTGATTTATTTCCAGTCACTGAACATCCACTATCCAAGACAAAAGTATTTTTCATGTTACCCTGTAGTCAGAGGCGTGATTAATTAGAAGGATTTTTAAGGACCCACAGCTTGTTGGGCCCTCATTTTGGACAACTTAAGTCTTTGTGATTCAAGGTTACTTCTGACAGTTTTTCCCTTATCAGGATTTGTCTTATTAGAAGTAGATTCAGTAGAACTAGGAGAATTAAGCACATAAGCATTTTTATTGAATTTAGGCAAAGGTTCATAATAGTTGTGATACAGCTTATGATAAGAACTATAAGTGTAAATTGAATGCCAACTACTACCACAATGAAAACAAGGATTTTGTGATTTGTAAAATACTGATCTACCCCTAACATCAGACTAAGGAATAACAGCTTTCATTTTCTTACTCCTGCAATCAATAGCAAGATGATTAGTATTACCACGGGCTAAAACAAGTTTTTCTAGGAGCATTGAGAATAAACTTATAGTTAGAATCCTTAGAAATACCTTGCTTACCATTCATGTTTCTTTTTGGACTTTTTGCTTGAGGTTTGTCAGTAACCTCAAATTATTTCTTTTTCAATTATCTTTTAGACAAAAGTCCTATGTTCTTTTCTTTCTTAACAGTCTTAATGGTTTCCTCATTTTTCTTTCTTTGAGTTTTATCACTTACTACCTTTTTTTGGGATGCTGAGGTTGAACCCTTCTCAAAGGTAGATTTGGGTTCATCAGCTTCTGAAGAGATAAACTTAACAGGAGTCTTAAGGGTAATTTTATTTTCAATGTCAACATCCTTAACTCCATCTTCATAACTAAGACATTCTTTCCAGTTTTTCTTAGAGATCATCTCATGAACCTTTTTGCCTGAAATAGTCCAGGCTTTAAGGGTTTTCCAATCATTTCTAATTCATTTCTAACATACTGTACTTAGCTTCGAATATCTTTGCTGTATGTTTAGTTTTCTCACATTCTTTTTGAATTCAATCTGATTTACTAAGTCAGACTCCAACTGATCATTCCTAGATTTTAAAACTTTATTTTCAGTTAACAGTCTATTGTTCTCTAGAATCTTATTTTTAAAATTTCCATGGAGAGACTTAAGAATAGATTTCAATTCAGATATATCTTCAATATCAAGAGAGAAGAAGGAAGTTAATACCTTAGAATCAGAGGAAGCGGGAGCATCAAAACTAGCCATCAGTGCATAACATGTTTCTTTATTTTCAGAATCAGTGGAATCCATCCAATCCTTGCTTGATGTAATCAAGGCTTTGTTCTTCCCTTTGTCATGCTTTGTCTTTTTGCACTCTAGTAACAAAGTGACCAGATTCATCACAGTTGTAGCACTTAATTTTTGACCTGTCGACTTTTCCAGTTTTCGAAGTCCGTTCCTTCTCTTCTTCCAAACGACTTCCTTTCTCCTCTAGTAAACTTCCTCCCGAAGCTTCTTTTCTTCTGAGACTTCCTGAATTGCATCCTCTTGAAGTCCTTAACTAGCAATGCAGCCATTTGCATGACATCAGAATCTGTCACGTTCTCTTCAGTTTCAGAATCAGTATCATCATCAGGATTTGATGATGAATCATCAGTATCTAATTCTGGCAGCTTGTTCTTTTTCCTTGCAGCTTCAACAGACTTGTCTTTTGAAGATTTAGCATTCACTTTCAAAGCAACTGATTTTCCCTTGTTGATTTTCCTCTCTTTTCTTTGCTGGAACTTCCAAATCATGAGTTCTCAGCATGCCATAAATTTCATCCAGAGTGACTATTTCCAAATCATACTGATGTCGTATGATTGAAGTCTGAGTCTCCCATTCCTCATTCAAAGCTCTCAGAAACTTGGTTTTTGAATCTTCCAGATCATACACCTTTCCCACCAAAGATAGGTTGTTTAGTAGAGTGAGAAACCTATCATAGATTTTAGTGAGACTTTCATCAGACTTGGCCTCAAAATGTTCATATTCTTGAATTAGAATAGCCCTTTTGTTCTTCTTGATGGCCATGGTTCCTTGGCATTGAGTCTCAAGAGCATCCGAGATCTCCTTGGCAGTCTTGTAGGCTATAACCCTGTTTGACATCAAAAGGTCAAGACTGTTATGCAAAATATTTCTTACCTTTGCATCCTTCAGCACAACAACTTTCTCTTCTGGTTTCCACTCACTCTTCCCTTTCAACTGAAGGTGTTCAGCAACAGTAGGAGTTGCAGGCACCAGTTTTGTTGGCTTGTAGGGTCCATCATTGATTACATCGAGGTAGTCTGGATCTAGTAGCTTCCAAGTGCATGAGCATCTTCACCTTCCATGTGGGATATTCAGTCTTTTTCAGAATGGGGATTTTGATACTTTCATACTTGTTTATAGACATGTTTAGATCGTTTCTGATAGTAAATTAGCAGTCCGCTCTGATACCAATTGTTGCCCAGTAATAATACAATTGTTTAAGGGGGTTGGATACAATTGTATAGATGTTTCGAACAAGTATAAAAATATAATAGTTCTTTATATTTTTTATAAAAACTGTTACAAACTCTCTCAAGAAATACTGATGTTCTTGAGAGCTGCTAGGTCGTATGATGCTCAAGTTAATCACTATGTGATGACCTAAACTGTGTTTATATTATACACAGCTTCTACAAATTAATCTAAGATATGCATTATCAAATACTAACTGGAAAATGATACATATCTTTAACTGAATACATAAAGTCCTATCACTCAGAACATAAAAAAAATCCATCCCTCAAAATAAGGAACATAATCAATCTTCATAACAGACTTCATTTAGATGCTGATGATATGCAAATACTGATGATGCATCAAATCCTAACAACACATCAAATACTAATGGCATCTAAACACAGTCATGTCCTAAACTTTTTCTGATCATTGAGAATCAGCACGTAACAATAGAGAACTCTATAATGACTTACCGATAAATCATAATAAAGCTTGTTGAGAAGTCCTTCGAGAAGTCAGAACAATGACTTATCGAGAACTCACTCGAGAAGTCTTAAAATGGCTTGTCGAGAAGTCAATTAGACTTGTCGAGAACTCAGTTCTCTAGATACTTTTATTCTTATTGACTCTGTCTTGTGCTAATTTCACATATTGAAAATGTACATTAACACTTAGATAGTTTTCTTAGAATTGAAAATTTCCAAGCTAAATTTTGAATTTCTGAAAAATAAATATACAGAGATTTCTGAAATATTTATAACTCATATTTGAGTTAATTTCCAATTAAATTAAATTAATTTTGATTCACTAGAAATTAATTTGTTGCAACACATTAGCTGAGTTCTTGCCTTTAGGATGAAGACTTTAACATTCAAATTTCACCAACAAGTCTAGTGAAAGTTGCTTCATCCAAAGGTTTAGTAAAAATGTCAATTAACTATTTTTCTGTTGGAACAAAAATAAGCTCAATGGTACCATTTATAACATGTTCTCTAATAAAATGGTACCTTACATCAATGTGCTTTGTTCTAGAATGATTAGCTGGATTAGCCACAATAGATATAGCACTAGTATTGTCACACATAATTGGAATTTTGTGTAACACTGAGCCATAATCCATTAGCTGATTTCTAATCCAAAGCACTTAAGCACAACAACTTCCAGCATCTATGTATTTAGCCTCAGCTGTGGAAGTTGACACAAATTATTGTTTCTTGCTATACCAGGATACAAGTCTTTGTCCAAGAAACTGACAGCTTCCACTAGTGCTCTTTCTGTCAGCCCTACATCCAGCAAAATCTGCATTTGTGTATCCAACATCTTTAAATCATGCTCCTTTAGGATACCATAATCTCAGTTTGAAGTCCCTTTTAAGTATCTAAAAATTCTCTTCACAGCAATCAAATGTGATTCCTTTAGATTGGCTTGAAATCTTGCACACAGACAAGTTGCAAAGATAATGTCTGGTTTACTAGCAGTTAAGTACAACAAATATCCAATCATTCCTCTATAACCTGAAATGTCTACACTTTTTCCTTTCTTATCTTCATCCAACTTAGTAGCTGTAGACATAGATGTAGATGCATGTGAACAATCAACCATGCCAAACTTCTTTAATAAATCCTTGACATGCTTAGTTTGGCTGATGAAGATCCCATCACTTCTTTGACTGACTTGAAGTCCAAGAAAGTAACTTAGTTCTCATATCATGCTCATTTCATATTCACTTTGTTAAGCTTTGAGAATATTTGACACAGATTTTCATTAGTAGAACCAAAGATGATATCATCCACATAAATCTGAACTAGGATCATATCATCAAAATGTTATTTAGTAGAAGAGAGTCTTATCTATCGTACCTCTAGTGAATCCATATTTAAGCAAAAAATTTGACAGTATGTCAAACCAATCTCTAGGTGCTGTTTTAGTCCATAGAGAGCCTTGAGTAGCTTGTACACAAAATCTGGAAATTCTGGATCTTCAAATCCAGGTGGTTGTTGCACATAAACCTCTTCTTCCAACTCACCATTAAGGAATACACTATTCACATCCATTTGATATACCTTAAAATTTGAATGTACAGCAAATGCAAGAAAAATCCTTATTGCTTCAGGTCTTGCAACTGGAGCAAAAGTTTCATTATAGTAAATTCCTTCCTCCTGTGAGTAGCCTTTTGCAACCAACCTTTCTTTGTTTCTAGTGACAATTCCATTTTCATCCATCTTGTTCTTGTACACCCACTTTGTTCCAACTACACTTCTGTTCTTTGGTGCAGGAACCAATTCCCAAACTTTAGTTTCTTTCAAACTGATTTAGCTTCTCTTGCATAGCAGATATCCAATCAGGATCAAGTAGAGCTTCCTAAGTTTTCTTGGGCTCAACTTGTGATAGAAAATATGCATGAAGACATTCATTTGCAGTTGCACTTCTAGTCCTCACTCCAACAATTGGATCACCAATAATTTCTTCTCTTGTGTGACTCCTATCCCACTTCCTGGTGTGAGTTCGTTGACTTGAGTTTTCTGCATTTTCATCACCACTGGCATGACTTGCAGAACCTTCTTCTCTTTCTCCCCCTGAGTTTTTGCTATCAAATTCAGGTGTTTGAGATGAGCTTCCATTCTCATGATTCACTTGTTCAGTTGACTCTTCATCCATTATGTGATTTGTGTTGACTTCAGCTTCATCCTCAGAATCACTATCAATGTTGAGATTTTCAAATTTTAGGGCCTCAGCTTCATTTTTTTCAAGGCATTCCAATTCTGGACACTTGTCATCATCAAAAATTACATATGTGCTTTCCAAAATTTTCTTTTGTTCAAGCACATAGACTTTATAGGCAGTTCTTTCCAATGAATATCCCTGAAAAATTGCTTCAAAAACTTTAGAATCAAATTTTCCCACATATTCAGAGTTGTCTTTCAGAACATAACACTTGCTTCCAAATACATGAAGATACTTCACAGTAGGCTTTCTTTTGGATAAAATTGAATAGGGTGAGTTGCCAAGATTTTTGTTAATGAGGTATCTGTTTTGAGTGTAGCATGCAGTGTTGACAGCTTCTTCCCAAAAACTAGTTGGCAACTTGGCATCTTGCAGCATTGTTCTAGCAGCCTCCACTAATGTTCTCTTTTTCCTTTTAACAACTCCATTTTGTTGAGGTGTCCTAACTATTGAGAATTCTTGAACAATGCCCTTGTCTTTGCAGAATTCTGTTAAAGTTACATTTCTGAATTATGTGCCATTGTCACTTCTCAATCTTTTCACATAATTCTGATCTTCAGAATGTTTCTCAATCTTCTTGATGTGTTCAATTATGATCTGTGAAGTTTCATCTTTATAGTGCATAAATTCCACCCATTTGTATCTTGAGTAGTCATCCACCATCACAAGTGCATATTTGTTTCTTGAAATTGATAAGACATTAACTGGTCCAAATAAGTTCATGTGAATAAGTTGCAAATGTGCACTTATGGAATTCACATTTTTACTCTTGTGACTTGATTTCTTCATTTTTCCTTTTTGACAGGCTTCACAGACTTCATTTTGAGCAAACTCCAGATTTGACATGTCTAATACTAACTCCTTTTTTACTAGAGTGTTGATTGCTTTGTAATTCAAGTGGGAGAGCTTTTTATGCCACAGTTTGCTTTATTCTACAGATGCCTTGGTGTAGAAGCAACAAATTCCATCCTCATTTGCTGAGTTCAAATCTGCAATAAATATGCTTCCCTTTCTTACTCCTTTCAGAGTAACTTCATTAGTCTTTTTGCTGATGATTAAGTACTCTCTTTTGTCAAATTTGACATTAAATCCTCTATCTGTGAATTGACTGACACTTAGGAGATTTACTTCCATACCATCAACCAATGCTACATCTTTAATGATAATATTTCCAGAAATCAATTCTCCATATCCCATTATGAAACCTTTGTTGTTGTCTCCAAAAGTCACTAATGGGTCAGCCATCTCCTCAAACTTTGATAGCAGGGCCATATCACCTGTCATATGTCTTGAGCATCCACTGTCTATGATCCATATGACTTTCTTCACTTTGCCCTGCACACAATGAGGATTAAGTGTTTTTAGCTACCCAAGCAGTGTTCGGTACTTTCTTCTTGTTAACAGAATGTGCAAAATTAGAATGAGTTGATTCAGAAAGAATGGTGTTCATTGATTGATTTGCATGTTCCTTTTTGGTTGCAGACTCAATGTTGATTTGCCTTGAGGTCTACTCTCAGCTTCTGGCAACTTGTCATTACTTTCATGTTGTAAGTAATGCAATCAAACTTATCACAGAAGGAATAGGGATCTTCAGTCTTTGCATCACCATACTTGCATGCTCCCAATCTTGGCTCATTAATAGCCTTTTTACAAAGGTGAGTTAGATGATTTGTAGAGCCACACTTCTGACATTGTTTTTTAGGAGCACCAGCAACAAATGCAAAGTTGTTGCTTTTGTTTATCCCAATATTTCCATTTCTGTTTTTCTTCTTCTTTCTTGCATCTTCTAGTTTTACCTTCCTTGATTGGCTTCTTGGGAGTTTGATCAACCATGGGCTTCTTCTCAGTTTTAGAAGTTGGAGTTATTTCTGTACATTTCTTTTCATTGTCCTCATCAACAATTTATTACTTTATGATTAAATCTTCTTCACTGAAATTTATTTCACATGCTTTGAACATGGGTGAACCAACCTTTCTCAGCATAACTGGGACATCTTCACTTGCAGTTGCTTTTCCCTTAACACCTTCAACTATCCTGATACTGTTCAATGCATCATAATCCAAGCCAATAGCTATGTTAGCACATGGCTTGTTTTTCTCATAGTACTGACCAACTAACTGAGATGCATTTATGAATGATTTCAGTTTCACTTCATTCTTCTCTAGTTTCTCCCTCAACACAACTTATATCGCAGTAGCACACTTGAGCTTGTTCTTTAGATATTCATTTTCTTGCTTGACTGTTTCAATCTCCACAAGCAGTAAATCAAACTTTTGTTTCTCACTCTCAAACTTCTCATTAGCTTTTGATAGTCTACTGACCTCCTCAGTAGCTGCTACCATGCTAGTATGGATATGGAACATTTCTATGCTCATCTTTTCAACAGTTTTCTTATATTGACTTTCATTTAAATCAATGGTGGTAATAGTTGGTACCTTTATTTTTGTTGAGGATGACTCTCCTTACTCCAAGGCCATTAGTGCATAGTTTCCTACTTCCTCATCTTCATCATTTTCAGAATCATCCCAACTCTTTCCTTCTGCAATATAAGCTTTACCCTCTTTCTTTCTTAGAAGAGCCTCATACTTTGCTTCCAATTCAAGATAAGCCTTGTCCTTTTTTCACTTTCTTTGGCTTCCTGCATTCTATAGAAAAATGACCCAATTCATCACAATTGAAGCACCCGATCTTTGACCTGTCAACATATCCTGTTTTGTAACCATTTTTGCTTCCAGAATTATACTGTGCTTTTCCTTTCCAGCTGCGGTCCTTTTTAGATGTTTGTCCCTTATTCTTGAAGAACTTTGACTTCTTTACTCTAATGTTAAAGAATTTTCTTGCTAAGTAATCCATGGACTGATCTAACTCATCCAGTTCATCTAAGGTATGAAATTCATCATCTTCAAGTTCAAGAATAACTTGCTTCTGTGGTTCCTTGTTCTTTTGCTCATTGCCTGAGACAATTGGAGTCTAGATTTCCTATTCATCATCAGATGACTGGTTGTCATTAACCACTAGAGCACTTGATCCATCAACAATGTGCCCATGACCATCTCTTAAAGACTTTCTTTGAATCATTTCCAGTTTATAGGTTTTTAAGATACCATATAAAACCTCCAGTGTCATCCTGCTCAAGTCTCTCCCTTCTCTTATAGCTGAGATATTTTGTTCCAAATGGTCGGGAAGGGTGGGCAAAAACTTCAAGTTAACCTCCTCAACTTCATAGTATTTGTCATGAAGATGCAAGTCATTAATCAGCTTATTGAATCTTTCAAAAACATTAGTTATACTTTCTTTAGGTTTAGCCATGAAACCCTCATACTGAGATACCAAAATTCTCCTTTGGTTTGACCTAACATCCTCTATTCTTTCACAAAGAATTTTTATCTTCTCCCAGATCTTTTTGGATGTGTCACAGTTGATAATGTTATTATACATTACATTGTCAAGTGACTCTATTAAAATTAGTTGCAAGCCACTATCCAGAGAGACTTTCTCCTTTTCAGGTTCAGTATACTGTGAAGGATCTTTAGGAGTATAATGAGCTGGAATGAACCATGTCTCCATCTGTAGATTCTTCAACTCTTTCCATGGGGGTGAAAGGGCCATTTTTGAGAATCTAAACATATAATGGATTGGCCATCTTTATAAACAGCAACATTTTCTTTTTCCATAATGTGTAGTTAGGTCTATCAAAGGCATGAATCTTGATACTGCTAATCTTCTGTGTATTCATTCTTCCAAGATCTTTAATCTGTTTGCTTTCAGATTTTGCTCTGATACCACTTGTTAGGTAATGAATACAACACAGGGGGTATGTGTGTTTTGGTTATTTATAAGTCTTTTTGAATGTTTATTGCTTGGTGAAAAAAGCATATTAAAATGTAGTAATATTATGTTAACTGAAATTAAAATAGTGCACACAATATTTCAAAACTCACTTAATTTTGTATTAAAATCAAGCCAGTATTTTGCTATAAATTATGGGTTCTTTATAAGTAAAGAACTCAGCTTCTTCCTTGAGAGAGTTACAGGAAAAATTAATTATGTTTGATACTCTTAAAAATAAAGGACCGGTGTTTACTTTATAGATTAGTAAACACAGGTTTACACAACATGCAATAGAATGTACTAAACCCTACTTTAAGTAATTCTCAAAAGCTTTCCATTTCTGACTTAATGTATCTTTGTAAATCCTGTGAATCTGTGACTTTCCATTGTCAGTTAATCTTGATCTTTGATCTTGCACTCTTCAAGCTATTTTTGTTGACTTTTCAATCTAAGTGATTAGATCGTTTGTTGATTGATAATCTTGAATATTTAACTTGTCTGCATTCGGTGCTTGAGCTTCATATCGAGATCTCTAGTTTGAAATATAGAGAGCTAAAATCTCAATAAGTATAATGGCTTATCGAGATCTCTTAGTTCGCTATAAGTGTTTTGACTTGTCGAGGTCTCTGAGTTCTCTATAAGTGAACTTGACTTGTCGAGGTCTCCAAATTTCTGCATGTAGAAATGACTTGTCGATATCGCTGAGATCTCTATAAGAATTTTGACTTGTCGATATCTCGGAGATCTATAATGAGAATTTGACTTGTCGATATCTCCAATCTTCATGTCTTTATTGGGCTTGTCGATATCTCTTAGTTCTCTAATGCAGAAATGACTTGTCGATATCTCAGAGATCTCTATATATATTTTGACTTGTAGATATCTCTGAGATCTCTAATTATAATTTGACTTGTCGATATCTCCAATTTTCATGTCTTCATTGGCTTGTCGATATCTCTGAGACTTCTCTATAAGCTATTTTGGACTTCTCGATAAGTCATTCTGGAGTTCTCGAATGACTTCTATATATGACTTGATATGTGACTTGTAGATATCTTGACTTAGAATATTTTTCTCAAAACAGATTTATTCAACTCCAAACTTCTTCACAATTTCTCTGAGGCATGATCTTCTTGATCTTCTTCCAGAGTTTATTCTTAGGGCTTGAGACTGTTTACAGAAAAATACTCCAGTCTAATCTTTGACATTTTTACAAACTCAAGTAATAAAGTACAAAATACAAATTTAGATTATAATATAACTAATTCTTAGGGATTTCAATTTGACTTAGTCTTGTTATAGTGTATGCATGTCTTGTACAACAAAGTATGCATAAAAAGAAAAAAAGAAGGAAACTCCAAAATTGATCTTTACATACTACTAATATGTTCACCAATTGATCTTTACATACTACTAATATGTTCACCATGTAGTCCTGTATATATACCTAATTTAACATCTAATAAATATACGGTTATTTCGTTAAAATAGTACAAGTTTACTTACATCAATGTTCTTATCAAAATAAAATATTGTCTCAAAAATTACTAAAAAAATTTATAATATATTTAAAATTTTGACCTTTACAGTATTTTTAGTTACAAAAATATTTTAATATATGTATAAGTTCTTTTGAGAAATTATTTAAGTTTATAAACGGACTCGTGCCTCGCATGAGTTTTTACGCTAGTTATGTCTTATTAAAGCTGCTTTTCGTTGCTCGACGACTTAAATATGAGAGTTTATCTATGGCGCCCCAAAACTCGGGGTCAGGAATCTCGGAAGCCATGCCATCTAAACTCACACAACTCAAACTACAATATATAAATACTCACACTTCACGTACCCCATACTTATCACACACACTTACAGGTTATTGTCTTGGAAACGAACCATCATAACTAGAGTAATTTTATTACAACCCAAATATCATTAGACTTACCGGGGAGTGACCTTTAGGTAAGGTTAGTCCGCCGGCCAAATATACAGTTTCTTGTTTCTCACCTTACATAAATCATACTTATAAATAAGCCGAACTATAAACAACTGAAAACTAATCCAGCTTATTCTGACTACCTGTGGTACGGCACCAAACAATCTACGGAACAGTTGGCCATTTCCTACCCGTTTCCTGGCTGTGGTTCTCATGGCAGGCATCTTGATTCACTGTTGTGTTGTGTCAATTCAAGAAAACAAGTGTGAGCTATAATGCCCAGCATAATAATGTACAGTATGGGAATGACTGTATGATAACATCATATATGATATTTATGTTTTATTTGAAAATAGTTTTCCTTGGTGATACACACCTGTTTATGAAAACAATTCATTAAGGGGGTGTTAATAACCTACGAATACCTTAATAGTAATCCCAGCACCTAGGCTTGGGTTACGGTATTGCATCTCAATTCCAATTGGAAGAAATAGGACATTCACTAGAGCCACCGCATACGATGATCAGTCGTACTACGGAAATAGTAACCTTTTCTACTAGTAGAAGGATGAAACTGTCATCTCTCGGGTATCACCCTTGCCGCATACGGGCTATGTGTCCTCATTTCGGGTATACACACACTTCGCAGGTCCATAGGTACATATTGTACCATCTCCTATGGTACCAGTAGCCTATCCAATACACAAAGTACTTGGATTCTACCCCTCCCTTGTCCTTTAGGAAATCCTATCATGTCTCGAGAACTCGAACCACATCGAAGTTCCTCCAAGCGTTATGCTTGTTGATAGGCATACTGTATATATATGTATATATGTACTTCCGAAAGTTTCGGAGGAAGTACTAAAGAAGTGAGTTGACCATTGTCAACAGATAATCAATAAGGGGGAAAAGTTTCTCCTTGAAACTATATTCAAAATATTAATAAGTCGGGATAATATTCACCGACGATCTGAAATTATTCGAATGATACTCCTAAATCAGAAAGTATGTTTTATATCAGGATCTATGATTTTTAAATCAATAATAAACCCTTTAATAAATAATAATTAATTAAATAATAGTCTATAAAAAATTAAATGATAATTGATATTAATCATATCTCGAATGAGTTTACTCTCTAAATGATTTATTTAAAATAATATTCCTCAACTAGTTTGTGTCTACATAATTAATAATCTATAATGATTAATCGGGTTTGAAATAAATAAACATTGGAGTATACTACTCCCATAATAAAGGAATACGTATATAATATTTATTATCCAAACAATAAAATATAGTTGAGGGAATATGATCGTTGGAAAATCGTTTTAATAAAAGTTCGAGGTGTTTTAATGCTTCGTAAATCGACGATGAGTCCCTTTAAAACGTACTACTATGGACTTATAACCGTCCTATAATATCTCCGGAATGATTCCCTGGTTTTATCTTAAATCCCGACCGATTCTCGGTCTTATATAATACGTAATGCTTAAAACGAAATAAACATTTCACGATATATACTTATCGTACAACATCGCTACATTATGCGAAAATTCAACAACTACCTATCATGGCAAACATGGTATTTAAGCGATGATAGTAAAATAATCCTTTCACAACACAATAGTAAAAATGGAGTTGGGTTTGTAAACTTGCCTGGGTATCTCGAGGTGGAGGATGCTCTAGGTTCCGCTCGAAAATCTATAACCATAAACACATTTCATTTCGTTAGGTTCCGTTCTAATTTATGGCAACTCGTACTCATGCGCTACTTATTATGCACCCTCTCAACTCATACAACCCTTAAAATTCCTTTAGTTCATATTCACATTATGGTCACTTCATTTTCCTAAGTATCTTGGGTTCATTCTCATTATCCTCGTCGACTCTGCTTAAGGATTCTTACGGTTTCTACTCGCGTGGTCTCGGCTCCGACATTTTTATAAAATTGAGAAAATCATTATTTTTACTTTAAATTTTTATGGAAGTTAGGAAACTCAATATTTTACTCTCTGTAAATATTTCATGATTTATGAACACATTTAAGTCTATCCTTTATATTTTCAAAGTTCGTAATTCGTAGCAGTTTTTGTCGCATAAATCACTTTTACTAAAACGATCTATAACTTTTGATCTGTAAATCGGAATCAAGCGATTCAAGCGCCTAAACGATCCTTATAACATTGTATATCCTAAACAAAGGTTATTTTTCAATAATATACAGTTTACAACTTCGGGACTTTCTGCAGAAACTTAAAGTTACGGTTTGTTGGTTTTAACGAAGTTATGTTTACGATCGGGGTTTCGTTTACGCCCTAACTATCAACACAACCACCAACAATCATCATATAATCATCAACACATAAACTCCTCTCAAGAAAATCATGTTCTTGACGCAACAATAACCAACCTTAAATCTACTTAACTTAATTATCAAGATTTCATCAATAACACTTAGTAAGCTAGGTTTACTACCACATACCAAATGGATCTTAAAAATGATCCTTAAATAAAGTTGGGCCAAAGATTTTTACCTTTATTGAAATCTTGAGATGTGTTCTTGAGGATGGTGGAGGCTTGGAAGTGCTTGGTATGATTTTTAGAACCTAAAACCACCATTGAAATCAAGAAACCAAAGAGAGGTTACTATTCACACTATTCACTAGTGAGTTTCTTGAATTTATTCCACCCATCTAACCTTGATAAAAAGAAATGAAAGAATTTTCTTACCTTAATTTAGTTTCTAGGGGTCTTGGGAATTAATTGGGTGATTTTACAAGAGCTTGAACTTGGAGTTTGGAATTTGAATTCCACCATTTTTGCATTAGGGTCGAATGGATGCTTGTGAGGGGGCATTTATACTACCTTGGTTGCTTCTCTTGGATGTTTTGGATAGGTTGCTTCTTGGAAGGTGACTTGATATCTTGTAACTTGATTTTATTCTTCCTAGTATAGCATTGTAGGTTTATTCTTTGTTGCCAAATCCATGGACATATCTTTGTAGCTTGCTAGCTTATAAGCTAACTACAAGGTTAGCTTCCTTAGCACACTATTTGCTAGCTAGCTTCATCATCCTATGGTTAGCTCACTATTTGATGAAATAACCATGGTTACTTCCTTACCATGGTTCAGTTAGTGCGTTATGTTTATT
This sequence comes from Apium graveolens, assembly GCF_009905375.1. NCBI lineage: Eukaryota > Viridiplantae > Streptophyta > Magnoliopsida > Apiales > Apiaceae > Apium > Apium graveolens. Next base: position 271,324,910 of record NC_133649.1, read on the forward strand.
TAATCATTTACGCATTCGCTCGGTTACATAAACGTTCTCCGTAATACTTACTCGTAATTGGTTCGCGATGTAATTCCTTTCGTATTTATTCCTTATATTTTTATTTATCCTACTTGAATATAAATCCGTAGGATTTTAATCTCTTAATTATATTGTGATTCCCGTAATCCTCGATAAGTCGTAAATACGGTCATTTTTCAAAGTTCGTTTTCTTCGAAAACTAATAGCGTTTACATATACTCATTTGGTACGTATAATTGTAATATGAATTCCGAAACTCATTTTCTCATGCACTAAATAGTGTGGGCTCAAAAGTTTTTCCCGTCTGTCAGGGTTACTATTCATTAAACATTTTATAAGGTCTCAAAAATTCGAGTTATTACAGTCTTCCCCTCTAACAAGAATTCCGTCCCGGAATCATTTAGAAAATAAGTGGGGATATCTATTTCTCATTGCGTCTTCAAGTTCCCAAGTCGATTCCTCAACATTTTTATTTCTCCACAAGATCCTAACTAGCTTCACCGTTTTATTCCTCAGCACTTGTTCTTTCTGGTCCATTATCCTTACTGGCTGCTCGATCTAGGTCAGGTCTGGTTGTAAGTCTACATGCTCGTACTCTATTACATGTCGTGCATCGACATGGTACTTTCTCAATATGGACACGTGGAACACGTTGTGTACTTGCTGCAAATTAGGAGGCAAGGCGAGCTCGTAAGCTAGAGGTACTATTCTCCTCAAAATTTCAAAGGGTCCTATGAATCTGGGACTCAGCTTCCCTTTCTTTCCAAATCTCATCACTCCTTTCTACGGGGATACCTTTAATAGCACAGAATCTCCTACTTCATATTCCCTATCCTTCCTGGTCTGGTCGGCGTACTTCTTTTGTCTGTCCTGGGCTGCTACCAGTCTTTTCCTGATGAGTCCTACCATTTCTCTGGTCTGCTGGACTAACTCTGGTCCTAATATCTTGTGTTCTCCGACTTCATCCCAACACATGGGAGAGCGACATCTTCTCCCATAGAGAGCTTCATACGGGGGCATTCCTATGCTAGCGTGATAGCTATTGTTGTAAGCAAATTCGATCAGGGGTAAGTGGTCATCCCAATTTCCTTTGAAATCAATGGCACACACTCGTAGCATATCTTCTAGGGTCTGAATAGTCCTTTCGCTTTGTCCATCAGTCTGGGGGTGGTAAGCGGTACTCATGTTTAGTCTGGTGCCTACACATTCCTGGAAGCTTCTCCAAAATCGGGAATTAAACCTCGAGTCTCTATCTGACACTATGGCTACAGGAACGCCGTGTCTCACTACAATTTCCTTCAAGTAAATATCTACCAACTTGTTTACGGTGTATCTTTCGTTGATTGGTAGGAAGTGTGCGGACTTGGTCAGTCTATCAATGATAACCCATATGGCATCGTGATTAGTCTTTGTCCTTGGTAAGCCTGTCACAAAATCCATGGCTATATGCTCTCATTTCCATTCCGGAATCTCTCGGGGTCGTAATTGTAATAACTCGAATTTTTGAGACCTTGTAAAATGTTTAATGAATAGTAACCCTGACAGCCGGGAAAAACTTTTGAGCCCACACTATGTAGTGCGTGAGAAAATGAGTTTCGGAATTGATATTACGACTATACGTACCAAATGAGTGTATGTAAACGCTATTAGTTTTTGAAGAAAACGAACTTTTAAAAATGACGGGATTTACGAATTATCGAGGATTACAAGAATCACAATATAATTACGAGATTAAAATCCTACGGATTTATATTCAAGTAGGATAAATAAAAATATAAGGAATAAATACGAAAGGAATTACATCGCGAACCATTTTACGAGTAGGTATTACGGAGAACGTTTAAGTAACCGAGCGAACAGCGTAAACGATTAAATAAACGTAACACACTAACTAAACCATGGTAAGGAAGTAACCATGTTTACTTCATCAAATAGTGAGCTAACCATAGGATGACCAAGCTAGCTAGCAAATAGTGAGCTAAGGAAGCTAACCTTGTAGTTTAGCTTGTAAGCTAGCAATCTACAAAGATAAGTCCATGGATTTGGCAACAAGGAATAAACCTAAAATGCTATACTAGGAAGAATAAAATAAAGTTGCAAGATATCAAGTCACCTTCCAAGAAGCAACCTATCCAAAGCATCCAAGAGAAGCAACCAAGTAGTATAAATACCCCCCCCCTCATTCCCATTTGTTCCATTCGGAAATTTGAAGAAAAAGGGAGGAATTGGAATTCAAAACTCCTAGTTCAAGCTCTTGTAAAATCACCCAATTAATTTCCAAGACTCCTAGCAACTAAACTAAGGTAATAAAATTTTTTCATCTCTTTTTGTCAAGGTTTGATGGGTGGAATAAATTCAAGAAACTCACTAGTGAATAGTATGAATAGTAACCTCTCTTTGGTTTCTTGATTTCAATGGTGGTTTTAGGTTCTAAAAATCATACCAAGCACTTCCAATCCTCCACCATCCTCAAGAACACATCTCAAGATTTCAAGAAAGGTAAAAATCGTTGGCCTAACTTTATTTAAGGTTCATTTTTGAGATCCATTTAGTATGTTGTAGTAAACCTAGCTTACTAAGTAGTATTGATGAAATCTTGATGATTAAGTTAAGTAGATTTAAGATTGGTTGTTGTTGCCTCAATAACATGATGTTCTTGAGAGGAGTTTGTGTGTTGATGATAATATGATGATTTTTGGTGGTTGTGTTGATAGTTAGGGCATAAACGAAACCCCGGTCGTAAACGTAACTTCGTTAAAACCAACAAACCGTAACTTTAAGTTTCTGCAGAAAGTCCCGAAGTTGTAAAATGCAGATTCTTGGAAAATAACCTTTTTTTAGGATAGAAAATATTATAAGTATCGTTAAGGTGCTTGAATCGCTTGATTCCGATTTACGGATCAAAAGTTAAGGTCATTTTAGTAAAAGTGATTTACGCTACAAAAACTGCTACGAATTACGAACTTTGAAAATATAAAGGATAGACTTAAATGTATTCATAAATCATGAAATTTTTACAGAGAGTAACATATTGAGTTTCCTAACTTTCATAAAAATTTCAAGTGAAAATAATGATTTCTCAATTTTATAAAAATGTCGGAGCCGAGACCGTGCGAATAGAAGCCAAGAGAATCCATAAGCGGAGCCGACAACGATAATGAGAATGAACCCAAGATACTTAGGAAAATGAAGTAACCATAATGTGATTATGACTTAAAAGAAATGTTAAGGGTGGTATGAGTTGAGAGGGTGCATAATGAGTAGCGCATGAGTGCGAGTTATCGTAAATTAGAACGGAACCTAACGAAATGAAATGTGTATATGGTTATAGATTTCCGAGCGGAACCTAGAGCATCCTCCACCTCGAGATACCCAGGAAAGTTTACAAATCCAACTCCATTTTTACTGTTGTGTTGTCAAAAAAATTGTTTTACTATCATCGCATAAATACCATGTTTGCCATGATACGTAGTTGTTGAATTTCGCATAATATAGCGATGTTGTACGATAAGTATATATCGTGAAATGTTATTTCGCTTTAAGCGTGACGTATTATATAAGACCGAGAATTGGTCGATATTTAAGACAAAACCCGGGAATCATTCCGGAAATAATATAGGACGATTATAAGTCCATAGTAGTATGTTTTAAAGGGACTCATCGTCCACTTACGAAACATTAAAACACCTCGAACTTTTATTAAAATGATTTCCCAATGATCATATTCCCTCAACTATATTTTATTGTTCGGATAATAAATACTATATACTTATTCCTTAATTATGGGAGTAGTATACTCCAACATTTATTTATTTCAAACCCGATTAATCATTATAGATTATTAATTACGTAGACACAAACTAGTTGAGGAATATTATTTTAAATAAACCTTCTAGAGAGTAAACTCATTCGAGGTTTAATTACTTATTGACTATTATTTAATGAATTATTATTCTTAAAAGGGTTTATTATTGATTTAAAAATCATAGATCCTAATTTAAAATATACTTCTGATTACAGAATATCATTCGAATAATTTCAGATCGTCGGTGAATATTATCCCGACTTATTAATATATTGAATATAGTTTCGAGAAGAAACTTTTCCCCCCTTAATAATTATTTGTTGACAACGGTCAACTCACATCCCTAGTACTTCCTCTGAAATTCTCGGAAGTACGTATATGCATATATATACACTTATATCTTAAAAAAGAAAAGGTATTTCTATCAACAAGCAAAATGCTTGAGGAACTTAGATGTGGTCCGAGTTCTCGAGATTGATAGAATTATTTTAAAGGACAAGGGAGGGGTAGACTCTGGTACTATGTGTGCTAGATGGGCTACCAAAGGTACCGCAGGCGAAGGTACTCAGTGTACTTAGGAACTTGTGAAGTATGTGTATACCTGAAAATGGGACACATAGCCCGAATGTGGCAAGGGTAATACCCGAGGGATGACGGTTTCGTCCTTCTACTAGTAGAAAAGGTTACTATTTCCGTAGTACGACTGATCATCGTATGCGGTAGCTCCAGGTGAATTTCCAAACTCTTCCAATTGGAATTGAAATGCAATACCGTAACCCAAGCCTAGGAGCTGGGATTACTATTAAGGTATTCGCAGGTTCATTAAAACCCCTTAGAGAATTGTCTTCGTAAGAAGGTGTGTGACTACCAAGGAATACTATTTTCGAATAAAATATATATATAATATATGATGTTATCATACAGTCATTTCCATATTGTACATTATTATGCTGAGCATTATAGCTCACACTTGTTTTCTTAAATTGACACAACACAACAGTGAATCAAGATGCCTGCCTTGAGAACCACAGCCAGGAAACGGGTAGGAAATGGCCAGTTGTTCCGTAGATTATTTGGTGTTGTACCACATGTAGTCAGAATAAGCTGTATTAATTTTCAGTTGTTTATAGTTTGGCTTATTTATAAGTATAATTTATGTAAGATAAGAAACAAGAAACGTATATTTGGCCGCCGGAATAGCCTTACCTAAAGGTCACTCCCCGGTAAGATTAATTACTATTGGATTGTAATAAATATCACTTGATGGTTAACAATTACTTTAGTTATGATGGTTCGTTTCCAAGACAATAACCTGTAAGTGTGTGTGTAATAAGTGTGGGGTCGTGAAGTGTGAGTATTTATATATTATAGTGTGAGTTGTGTGAGTTTAGATGGCGTGGCTTCCGAGACTCCTGACCCAGGGTTTTGGGGCGCCACAGAAATGGTATCAGAGCCTTAGGTTATCAAATCTTGGAAACGATAGGATATAAAATACGTAGACATAAGAGCCCACCCATTGTTGATTCAGACGATGACCCTACTGAGGATGTCCTAGAGGAGGAGACTGAGCTTCCTGTCCCCGTAGCTAATGGCATAGTATGGAAAGATGTATAGATGTACCCTCACCAGGCTATTCGCTCTCCTACACTACCCCCAGGGATCCTTTGACCTATGTCATATAATGAGGAGGCGATACGCGCACAGTTCCATGAGGTCCATAACATATCCTCTAGGGACCCAGATTCACCTTTACCACCACCGGCGACCATGCATGTAGCCGTACACGACTGGATAGTGGGTCAGCTTAATGCTGAGATCACTGCGGCATATGCTCGCATTACGGAGTTACGCCAAGCACTGACAGCTGAGAGGGCCACCCGACTAGGATACCCAGGAGATTTTAGAGCTGTTCCCCAGCCATAGCCCGCAGAGAGATCGATGGGATCGAGCTCCAGTACCAGGGTTCAGATGAGGATGACATCAGTGGGAGGATACATCCCGGTAGTGGATGCAGACATGATGATTGCAGGAGCGATGAGGAGGGTGCGTGACCTCACTCGCAGTGATAGTGACTGAGAGACTAGTGACTAGATATAGACCTTGAAGAAGGCTGGGTGACTTCTCACCAATTTTGATAGGATAGCTAGTAGTAGATAGCGTTCCTAGCCCTTCAGGGTACACGGCTTATATATTTTCATTTCAGTATTCAGAACTAGTAGTGATAGATTGTAATCAGGCATGTATGAACTCGGCTAGTTGTTTCATCCCCAAGATATAAATGGGAGATCTTATTAATATATATCTAAGCAGTTATTAAGAAATAATGTCTATATTATTGCACTTTATAAAACCTGTTAAATAATAAATGACATGCTTACATATGAATAAAATAACCCAACTGTTATAATTATGTGACCAATTTTCTTTATCAGAACAATGTCCACCCCGTAGAAGAGGAACCAGGGCACAGCCCGCAGAATCTGTTAACCAACAACGAGGTGACCCAGTAGTAAATAAGGAGAGTGAAGAAGACCTAGACTATAATGAATATGATGAGGAAGAATATGCAGAAGAAGAGGCTGAGAATACCCATCAGGGAGGGAACCCCATGAATGAATTAATGGAACTGCTAAGAGCAAATCTGAACCAACAGCCTATTCCACCACAGCCCCATGCTTGCCCAACCGACTGCAGCTACTGCCTTTAGAGCCTTCAAATATCTCGAACCCCCAGAGTTTCTAGGATCTGCCGACCCCGTTGAAGCACGGGCCTGGCTCAAAGAGATAGAAAAGTCCTTCGAGATACTAGGTGTTGAGGAATGACATAAGACCATTTTCGCTTCTTACATGCTGAAGGGAGAAGCTAACTACTGCTGGGAGTCCAAACGAAACCTAGAAACTGATGTTGTGATTCCATGGGATAGATTTACCCGACTGTTCTTAGACAAGTACTTCCCTAGGTTTATGGAAACCCGGATGGAGATTAGGTTTCTAGAGTTGAAACAGGATAAGATGACTGTGGCAGAATATGAAGCCAAATTTACTGAGTTGTCTAGATTTGTGCCTGAGTTTGTGAATACCGAAGAAAAGAAAGCACGAAGGTTTCAGCTTGGTCTGAAACAGGGGATACAGAATCGAGTAGCAGTGCTAGAGCTGACAAACTATGCCACCAGTAGTACAAAAAGCCTCGATTGTTGAAGCTGGCAGTGAGCAGATTGTGAATGAAAAGGAAAATAGGAAGAGAAAGATAGGAAGTCAAGGACTAGGAACCGGGAACAGGAGCCTTACGAGCAGGTACGTCAGGGGAGCGGTGTCCCAACCTGTACGAGGCCCCGGATTCAGAAAGGCCCCGAGTGAGAGCGTTGGCCAGGGCGGATGGACAATCTAGGGCAACATTTCATAGTCAACCGCGTGCCCCAATCACAGAGTGTCAAACCTATAAGAAGAGACACCTTGGAATATGTACCCAGACCAGAGCCCCTCTAAGATGTTACCGATATGACCAAATCGGACACCTTGCCAACAGCTGCACCCGGCCCAATGTAACGTGTTTCCAATATGGAAAGATAGGACACATGAAGAAGGATTGCCCAATGTTGAAGCCCCCAGCCTCAGGGATGAGCAAAGCTGCATCCAACCAACCCCCAGCTGCTAGGATCTTCAACATGACTGTTCAGGATGCTGTCCGAAACACTGACGTGATAGCAGGTACCCTTTTGTTAAATTCCGAACATGCCAATATCCTATTTGATTCTGGAGCAACCAAGTCTTTTATATCTCAAGATTTTGCTAAAAAGTTAAAACTTAATGTCATACCCTTACGTGAGATATTGCGAGTGGAAATAGCAAACAGAGAAATAATCCCTGTAGATCAAGTACACCCTAACTGCAAGTTGAAATTAGAAGGGAAGATCTTCGAGATCGACCTACTCCCATTCGTGTTAGGAGAATTTGATGTAATCTTAGGGATGGATTGGTTATCCAGTAACGGAGCGCAAATAGATTGTGAACGGAAGAAAGTAAAGATAAAAGTGTAGAATAAAAAAGAAGTAGTGTTTAAAGGTCAACGACAGAACCAGAAATTTCTAACCATGCTTCAAGCAAAAAGATTGTTAAGGAAAGGTAACGAGGCCTATTTGGCTTATGTGATAGATATCAAGAAGGAAGTCCCCAATATACAGGATATACCCGTAGTAAACGAATTCGAGGATGTATTTCCAGATAACTTACCAGGATTACCACCTGACCGAGAAATAGAGTTCTCTATAGAGTTAGCACCAGGAACGGCACCAGTATCCAAGGCCCCATATAGGCTAGCCCCAGTTGAGATGAAAGAACTAGCTTCTCAACTGCAAGAGTCATTAGATAATGGAATGATAAGGCCCAGTGTGTCGCCATGGAGCGCCAGTACTATTCGTAAAGAAAAAGGACGGCAGTATGAGATTATGTATAGACTATCGAGAGCTGAATAAGCTGACTATTAAGAATATGTACCCTCTCCCCAGAATTGATGACCTATTCGACCAACTCAAAGGAGCTGTACATTTTTCCAAAATAGATTTAAGAACATGATATCACCAGTTGAAAATCAAACCGAAAGATATACCGAAGAATGCTTTTCGCACTAGGTATGGACACTATGAGTTCTTAGTTATATCGTTTGGGTTAACCAATGCACCCGCAGCCTTTATGGATTTGATGAACGGAGTGTTCAAAAAGTACCTAGATATATGTATGATAGTTTTTATAGATGATATTCTGATCTACTCAAAGACAGAGCAAGAACACGCAGAACATTTGAGGATAGTCTTAGAAATCTTGAGGAATGAGAAATTGTATGCCAAGTTTTCGAAGTGCGAATTTTGGTTGAGAGAAGTTCAGTTTTTAGGACATGTGGTGAGGAGCAAAGGAGTTTTAGTTGACCCTGCCAAGATAGAGGTGGTATCCAATTGGGAAAGACCAACTACCCCAATAGATGTTAGGAGTTCGTGGGTTTAGCAGGATATTATCGAAGATTCGTGCAAGACTTCGCTAAGATAGCCGGTCCACTGACTAGACTTACCCGGAAGACAGAAAAGTTTGTATGGACAGAGAAATGTGAGGAAAGTTTTCAAGAACTAAAAAGGAGACTGGTGTCAGCACCAGTGCTTGCTCTTCCTGATGGAAAGAGAGAGTTTGTGATATACAGTGACGCATCACTTAAAGGATTAGGATGTGTACTAATGCAGCATGGCAAAGTTATAGCGTATGCCTCTCGGCAATTGAAGGAATATGAGAGCAGATACCCTACGCATGATCTAGAATTAGCAGCCATAGTGTTTGCCCTAAAAATTTGGAGACACTACATATACGGTGAAAAATGCGAGATCTACATTGACCATAAGAGCCTCAAATATATTTTCACTCAAAAGGAACTGAACATGAGAAAGAGGAGATGGTTAGAGTTGATAAAAGACTACGACTGTGAAATTTTGTTTCACCCGAGTAAAGCCAATGTGGTGGCTGATGCCCTTAGTAGGAAGGAAAGACTCAAGATGATAATGACATCGGAGGAGTTGATTAAGGAATTTGAGAAGATGGAAATTGACGTGAGAGTGACCGGTAAGAGAACGGAAGGATTATTTGAGATTAAGCTAGTACCAGAACTGACTAAAAAGATACGAGTATGTCAGGAAAAGAAGATGAGTGAGGAAAAGGGGACATTGACCGGTGAAGAAGTGAGATGCGAGAAGGATGAGAAAGGGATCATGAGGTATGCGTCCCGGATTTGGATTCCAAATGTGCAAGAATTAAAGGACGAGCTGCTGCATGAAGGGCACAGCTCTAGATATTCAATCCACCCAGGAAGTACGAAAATGTACCGTGACCTTAAGGAATATTATTGGTGGCCTAACATGAAGTAGCAGAGTGGGTCAGCAAGTGCTTGACATGCTAGAGCGTGAAGGCGGAACATCAGCGACCTAGTGGACTATTACGACCCCTAGAAATTCCGGAATGGAAATGGGAGCACATAGCCATGGATTTTGTGACAGGGTTACCAAGGACAAAGACCAATCACGATGCCATATGGGTTATCATTGATAGACTGACCAAATCCGTACACTTCCTACCTATCAACGAAAGATACACCGTAGACAAGTTGGTAGATATTTACTTGAAGGAAATTGTAGTGAGACACGGCGTTCCTGTAGCCATAGTGTCAGATAGAGACCCGAGGTTTAATTCCCGATTTTGGAGAAGCTTCCGGGAATGTGTAAGCACCATACTAAACATGAGTACCGCTTACCACCCCCAGACTGATGGACAAAGTGAAAGGACTATTCAGACCGTAGAAGATATGCTACGAGTGTGTGTCATTGATTTCAAAGGAAATTGGGATGACCACTTACCCCTGATCGAATTTGCTTACAACAATAGCTATCACGCTAGCATAGGAATGCCCCCATATGAAGCCCTCTACGGGAGGAGATGTCGCTCTCCCCTGTGTTGGGACGAAGTCGGAGAACACGAGATATTAGGACCAGAGTTAGTCCAGCAGACCGGAGAAATGGTACGACTCATCAGGAAAAGACTGGTAGCAGCCCAGGACAGACAAAAGAAGTACGCCGACCAGACCAGGAAAGATAAAGAATATGAAGTAGGAGATTCTGTGCTATTAAAGGTATCCCCGTGGAAAGGAGTGATGAGATTTGGAAAGAAAGGGAAGCTGAGTCCCAGATTCATAGGACCCTTTGAAATTTTGAGGAGAATAGGACCTCTAGCTTACGAGCTCGCCTTGCCTCCTAATTTGCAAAAAGTACACAACGTGTTCCACGTGTCCATGTTGAGGAAATACCATGCCGATGTACGACATGTAATAGAATATGAGCAGGTAAATTTACAACCAGACCAGACCTACATCGAGCAGCCAGTAAGGATAATGGACCAGAAAGAACAAGTGCTGAGGAACAAAAACGTGAAGCTGGTTAGGATCTTATGGAGAAATTAAAATGAAGAGGAATCGACTTGGGAACTGGAAGACGCAATGAGGAATAGATATCCCCATTTATTTTCTAATTGATTCCGGGACGGAATCCTTGTTAGAGGGGAAGACTGTAATAATTCAAATTTCTGAGACCTTGTAAAATGTTTAATGAATAGTAACTCTGACAGCCGGGAAAAACTTTTGAGCCCACACTATGTAGTGCATGAGAAAATGAGTTTCGGAATTGATATTACGACTATACGTACCAAATGAGTGTATGTAAACGCTATTAGTTTTCGAAGAAAACGAACTTTGAAAAATGACCGTATTTACGACTTATCGAGGATTACAAGATCATAATATAATTACGAGATTAAAATCCTACGGATTTATATTCAAGTAGGATAAATAAAAATATAAGGAATAAATAAGAAAGGAATTACATCGCGAACCATTTACGAGTAGGTATTACGGAGAACGTTTAAGTAACCGAGCGAACACGTAAACGATTAAATAAGCGTAACGCACTAACTAAACCATGGTAAGGAAGTAACAATGGTTACTTCATCAAATAGTGAGCTAACCATAGGATGACCAAGCTAGCTAGCAAATAGTGAAGCTAAGGAAGCTAACCTTGTAGTTTAGCTTGTAAGCTAGCAAGCTACAAAGATATGTCCATTGATTTGGCAACAAGGAATAAACCTAGAATGTTATACTAGGAAGAATAAAATCAAGTTGCAAGATATCAAGTCACCTTCCAAGAAGCAACCTATCCAACGCATCCAAGAGAAGCAACCAAGTAGTATAAATACCCCCCCCCCCCCATTCCCATTTGCTTCCATTCGGCAATTTGAAGAAAAAGGGAGGAATTAGAATTCAAAACTCCAAGTTCAAGCTCTTGTAAAATCACCCAATTAATTTCCAAGACTCCTAGAAACTAAGCTAAGGTAAGAAAATTCTTTCATCTCTTTTTATCAAGGTTTGATGGGTGGAATAAATTCAAGTAACTCACTAGTGAATAGTATGAATAGTAACCTCTCTTTGATTTCTTGTTTTCAATGGTGGTTTTAGGTTCTAAAAATCATACCAAGCACTTCCAAGCCTCCACCATCCTCAAGAAAACATCTCAAGCTTTCAAGAAAGGTAAAAATCTTTGGCCCAACTTTATTTAAGGTTCATTTTTAAGATCCATTTAGTATGTGGTAGTAAACCTAGCTTACTAAGTAGTATTGATGAAATCTTGATGATTAAGTTAAGTAGATTTAAGATTGGTTGTTGTTGCCTCAATAACATGATGTTATTGAGAGGAGTTTGTGTGTTGATGATGATATGATGATTGTTGGTGGTTGTGTTGATAGTTAGGGCGTAAACGAAACCCTGATCGTAAACGTAACTTCGTTAAAACCAACAAACCGTAACTTTAAGTTTCTGCAGAAAGTCCCGAAGTTGTAAACTGTAGATTCTTGGAAAATAACATTTTTTATAATATACAATGTTATAAGGATCGTTTAGGCGCTTGAATCGCTTGATTCCGATTTACGGATCAAAAGTTATGGTCGTTTTAGTAAAGGTGATTTACGCGACAAAAACTGCTACGAATTAGAAACTTTGAAAATATAAAGGATAGACTTAAAAGTATTCATAAATCATGAAATTTTTACAGAGAGTAATATATTGAGTTTCCTAACTGCCATAAAAATTTCATATGAAAATAATGATTTCTCAATTTTATAAAAATGTCGGAGCCGAGACCGTGCGAATAGAAGCCCAGAGAATCCATAAGCGGAACCGACAACGATAATGAGAATGAACCCAAGATACTTAGGAAAATGAAGTAACCATACTGTGATTATGACTTAAAAGAAATGTTAAGGTTGGTATGAGTTGAGAGGGTGCATAATGAGTAGCGCATGAGTGCGAGTTACCGTAAATTAGAACAGAACCTAACGAAATGAAATGTGTTTATGGTTATAGATTTCCGAGCAGAACCTAGAGCATCCTCCACCTCGAGATACCCAGACAAGTTTACAAACCCAACTCCATATTTACTGTTGTGTTGTGAAAAGATTGTTTTACTATCATCACATAAATACCATGTTTGCCATGATACGTAGTTGTTGAATTTCGCATAATGTAGCGATGTTGTACGATAAGTATATATTGTGAAATGTTATTTCGCTTTAAGCGTGACATATTATATAAGACCGAGAATCGGTCGGGATTTAAGACAAAACCCAGGAATCAATCCGGAGATATTATAGGACGGTTATAAGTCCATAGTAGTATGTTTTAAAGGGACTCATCGTCCACTTACGAAACATTAAAACACCTAAAACTTTTATTAAAACGATTTCCCAACGATCATATTCCCTCAACTATATTTTATTGTTCGGATAATAAATACTATATACTTATTCCTTTATTATGGGAGTAGTATACTCCAACGTTTATTTATTTTAAACCCGATTAATCATTATAGATTATTAATTACGTAGACACAAACTAGTTGTGGAATATTATTTTAAATAAACCTTCTAGAGAGTAAACTCATTCGAGGTTTAATTACTTATTGACTATTATTTAATGAATTATTATTCTTAAAAGGGTTTATTATTGATTTAAAAATCATAGATCCTAATTTAAAATATACTTCTGATTACAGAATATCATTCGAATAATTTCAGATCGTCGGTGAATATTATCCCGACTTATTAATATATTGAATATAGTTTCGAGAAGAAACTTTTTCCCCCTTAATAATTATCAGTTGACAACGGTCAACTCACATCCCTAGTACTTCCTCCGAAATTCTCGGAAGCACGTATATGCATATATATACACTTATATCTTAAAAAAGATAAGCTATTTCTATCAACAAGAAAACGCTTGAGGAACTTCGATGTGGTTCGAGTTCTCGAGATTGATAGAATTCTTTTAAATGACAAGGGAGGGGTAGACTCTGGTACTATGTGTGCTAGATGGGCTACCAAAGGTACCGCAGGAGAAGGTACTCAATGTACTCAGGAACTTGTGAAGTATGTGTATACCCGAAAATGGGACACGTAGCCCGAATGTGGCAAGGGTGATACCCGAGGGATGACGGTTTCGTCCTTCTACTAGTAGAAAAGGTTACTATTTCTGTAGTACGACTGATCATCGTATGCGATGGCTCCGGTGAATGTCCAAACTCTTCCAATTGGAATTGAAATGCAATACCATAACCCAAGCCTAGGTGATGGGATTACTATTAAGGTATTCGCAGGTTATTAAAACCCCCTTAAAGAATTGTCTTCATAAGAAGGTGTGTGACACCAAGGAAAACTATTTTTGAATAAAACATATATATAATATATGATGTTATCATACAGTCATTTCCATACTGTACATTATTATGCTGAGCATTATAGTTCACACTTGTTTTCTTAAATTGACACAACACAACAGTGAATCAAGATGCCTGCCATGAGAACTACAGGCAGGAAACAGGTAGGAAATGGCCAGCTATTCCGTAGATTGTTTGGTGTTGTACCACAGGTAGTCAGAATAAGCTGGATTAATTTTTAGTTGTTTATAGTTCGGCTTATTTATAAGTATGATTTATGTAAGATAAGAAACAAGAAACATATATTTGGCCGGCGGACTAGCCTTACCTAAAGGTCACTCCCCGGTAATATTAATTACTTTTGGATTGTAATAAATATCACTTGATGGTTAACAATTACACTAGTTATGATGGTTCGTTTCCAAGACAATAACCTGTAAGTATGTGTGTGATAAGTGTGGGGTCGTGAAGTGTGAGTATTTATATATTATAGTGTGAGTTGTGTGAGTTTAGATGGCGTGGCTTCTGAGACTCCTGACCCCGGGTTTTGGGGCGCCACAGTAATAGTCCACTAGGTCGATGATGTTCCGTCTTCACTCTCTGGAATGTCAAGCACTTGCTGACCCACTCTGCTACTTCTCTCTTCATGTTAGTCCACCAATAATATTCCTTAAGGTCACGGTACATTTTCGTACAACCTGGGTGGATTGAATATCTAGAGTTGTGCCCTTCGTGCAGCAGCTCGTCCTTTAATTCTTCCACATTCGGAATCCAAATTCGGGATGCATACCTCATGATCCCTTTATCATCCTTCTCGCATCTCACTTTTTCACCGGTCAATGTTCCTTTTTCCTCACTCATCTTCTTTTCCTGGCATACTCGTATCTTTTCAGTCAGTTCTGGTACTAGCTTAATCTCAAATAATCCTTCCGTTCCCTTACCGATCATCCTCACGTCAATTTCCATCTTCTCAAATTCCTTAATTAACTCCCCCGATGTTATTATCATCTTGAGTCTTTCCTTCCTACTAAGGGCATCAGCCACCACATTGGCTTTACCCGGGTGATACAAAATTTCACAGTCGTAGTCTTTTATCAACTCTAACCATCTCCTCTGTCTCATGTTCAGTTCCTTCTGAGTAAAAATATATTTGAGGCTTTTATGGTCAGTGTAGATCTCACATTTCTCACCGTATAGGTAGTGTCTCCAAATTTTCAGGGCAAACACTATGGCTGCTAATTTTAGATCATACGTAAGGTATCTTCTCTCATATTCCTTCAATTGTCAAGAGGCATACGCTATAACTTTGCCGTGCTGCATTAGTACACATCCTAATCCTTTAAGTTATGTATCGCTGTATATCACAAACTCTCCCTTTCCATCGGGAAGAGCGAGCACTGGTGTTGACACCAGTCTCCTTTTTAGTTCTTGAAAACTTTCCTCACATTTCTCTAGTCCATAAAAACTTTTTTATCTTCCAGGTAAGTCTAGTCAGTGGACCGGCTATCTTAGCAAAGTCTTGCACGAATCTTCGGTAATATCCTGCTAAACCCACAAAACTCCTAACCTCTATTGGGGTAGTTGGTCTTTCCCAATTGGATACCGCCTTTATCTTGGCAGGGTCAACTAAAACTCCTTTGCTACTCACCACATGTCCTAAAAACTGAACTTCTCTCAACCAAAATTCGCACTTCGAGAACTTGGCATACAATTTCTCATTCCTCAAGATTTCTAAGACTATCATCAAATGTTCTGCGTGTTTTTTGCTCTGTCTTTGAGTAGATCAGAATATCATCTATAAAAACTATCATACATATATCCAGGTACTTTTTGAATACTCTGTTCATCAAATCCATAAAGGTTGCGGGTGCATTGGTTAGTCCAAACGACATAACTAAGAACTCATAATGTCCATACCTAGTGCGAAAAGCAGTCTTCGGTATATCTTCCGATTTGATTTTCAACTGGTGATATCCTGTTCTTAAATCTATTTTGGACAAATATACAGATCCTTTGAGTTGGTCGAATAGGTCATCAATTCTGGGAAGAGGGTACCTATTCTTAATAGTCAGCTTATTCAGCTCTCCGATAGTCTATGCATAATCTCATGCTATCGTCCTTTTTCTTTACGAACAGTACTAGCGCTCCCCATGGCGACACACTGGGCCTTATCATTCCATTATCTAATAATTCTTGTAGTTGAGAAGCTAGTTCTTTCATCTCAACTAGGGGCTAACCTATATGGGGCCTTGGCAACTGGTGCCGTTCCTGGTGCTAACTCTATAGCGAACTCTATTTCTCGGTCAGGTGGTAATCCTGATAAGTTTTCTGGAAATACATCCTCGAATTCGTTTACTATGGGTATGTTCTGTATATTGGAGACTTCCTTTTTGGTATCCATCACATAAGCCAAATAGGTCTCGCTACCTTTCCTTAAAAATCTTTTTGCCTGAAGCATGGTCAGAAATTTCTGGTTCTGTCGTTGACCTTTAAACACTACTTCTTTTTCATTCTGCACTCTTATCTTTACTTTCTTCCGTTCATAATCTATTTGCGCTCCGTTACTGGATAACCAATCCATTCCTAAGATTACATCAAATTCTCCTAACGCGAATGGGATTAGGTCGACCTCGAAGAACTTCCCTTCTAATTTCAACTTGCACTTAGTGTTGGATTTTAATCGCAGCGGGGGCATGGTAAAACACTTTTACACATATAAAATCCAAATAAAAACATATAAATCGTGAATAAAAATTCGAGGGATCGAATCTAACCTTTTAAAATAATTCGGAGACAACGATCAGAGATCCTTAGCAGTTGCTCCTCAAGTGTGAAGCACTCCACCGGTATCCACCAAGAAAACGATGTTAAGGAGGTGGAAGGAGGTGGAGAGAATTGGGTTTTCCAAACTTTTTGGGTTTTCGGGTTCGATGTGGGTTGGAATAAAATAGGGTCTATAATAGTGTATTTATAGGCAAAATTTTCAGCTGAAATTTTCCCATAAATAATATTATTATCCCATTTATTATTCTCATTAATAATTAAAACACCTTTTAATTATTAATCCTATTTCTAAACACTTTAGAAATAATTCTCTCTCTTAATTTAATTTCCAAAAATTAAATCCTTTAATTAATAATATTAAGAACTTTTCTTAATTAATTTATAATCAATTAAATCTCATTTAATCAATTATTAAATTTGCCAATTAATTATTTATTTCACAAATAAATAATTATTAGCCATTATTAATTAATTTCTCCACCATTAAATCATTCTCTTTTTATGGTGTGACCCTGTAGGTTCAATATTAAGCCGGTAGTAGAAATAAATAATAATAAAACTATTTTATTATTATTTATATAAATTCTCTAATTTATTAAATATGATTAATTAATTAATCACATTTATTCTACATCTTGAGTGATGCTTCTCAACATATCGCGACTATCCGGATAATATGAATTCACTGCTTAGAATACCAAGAACCTGTCAGTGAATAGTTACCGTACAATAAACTCCTTCTATCCCTACAATGTCCCGATTAAATACAAGGCATAGGATCTCGTGTCAAGCCTATCTAATTCAATCACTTTGCTTACCATTTACTATGCGTAGTTCTATGCAAATTAGAAACTCCTTTCTAATTTCATTTACTCTGGCCAGAGATTCCTGAACTAGCATAAGTGGATCAGCCTTGAACATTCGCTTCCTTCACTGGAAGGGGTAGATCCTTTATTGATCATACACTATCTTCGTGTACAAATTCCTATACCCAGAAGAGCCCTAATAATTGTCCCTGGAGACTAAGAACTAAACCAAATCATAGTTCAGTGTACACAAGATGACTATGATGACCTCAAGTCTAAGGATACTTGTACAACTATCACTAAGCGAACAACTGCTGACACGTGAGTGAACTCCATCAGTTGTTCAGCTGTGCGAGTCATGTTCAGTGAACTTATTCTATAATAAGCACCTACATACTAGCTATAGTGTCAGCACACAAATGTCTATGAGAACAGACATCCTTCATAATGAAGCAAGCATAGTATGTACCGATCTTTGCGGATTATTAATTACCAGTTAGTAATCCTACGACCAGGAACTATTTAAGTTTAGAGTTATCATCTTTTCAGGTCTCACTATTATGATCTCATCATAATCCATAAAAAGCTTTACTCTAAACTATGGTATATCTTATTTAAACACTTAAATAGATAAAGCCCGTAATAAAAAACAAAACAAGTCTTTTATTAATATCAATAAAATCAAAACAGATTACATAAAAGTTATTCCTAAATCCTAATACATGATTGGACTTAGGACATATTCCTTTCAACCTCCCACTTGTACTAAAGCCAATCACTCTGGTATCTAATACCCATCTTATCTTCATGACGATCAAAGTGACTTTCATAAAGTAGCTTTGTGAGTGGGTCTGCTATGTTGTTATGTGTGTCAAATCTAATTCAATACAATACAAGAAATGTTATCGCGCTCCCACTAACCCTTTTGTAGACCCATGGTTCATCTTCGTTTTTGATAAAATCAAACTCTTTGATTGTCTCATCAAAACGAATGTTCCATCTTTCGAGAAGCCTGCTTTAAACCACATATGGTTCGCAGTAGCTTACACACTAGGTTTTCATTTCTCTTGGAAAGAAAACCATCTGGCTAATTGCCAGATCTCATAGTCGTAGTAAGCAGCAATCGCAAGCAAAATCCGAACTGATTTTAACAGGGCTACAGGTAAAAGGTTTCATCAAAGTCAATCCATTGCCTTTGTTTGAATCCTTTTGCTACAAGCCTGGCCTTATAAGTCTGCACCTATCCATCTGCTATAATCTATCTTTTGTATACCATATACATAGATTCCATTCTGGATTTCATGGCACTATGCCATTTCTCTAAGTCAACACTACTCATAGCCTCATTATAGTCACAGGGTCGTCATCATCAATGATCGACAACTCATTGTCATTCTCAATGACAAGGCCATATTACCTCTCAGGTTGGCGAGACACTCTCCCTGATCCACAAAAGGTTGTTCAGTCAGAACAGGTATTTCCACTTGATCCGTAGTAGTTTGTGCTTCTTGAACTTCATCAAGTTCAATTTTGCTCCCACTGTTTCCTTCAAGGATAAACTCCTTTTTCAAGAAGGTAGCATGTCTAGAGACAAACACCCGATGATCGGTACAAAAGTAATACCCTAAAGTCTCTTTAGGATATCCCACAAAACTACATTTTGCGGATCGATATTCCAGCTTATCTGGGTCAACTTTCTTGACATAAGCTGGACATCCCCAAATCTTAACGTGTTTAAGACTCGGTTTCCTTTCTTTCCATATCTCATACGAAGTTTGAGGAACAGATTTTGGAAGGCACCTTATTCAGTAAATATCCTGAGGTTTCCAATGCATAACCCCATAGAAATACTGGAAGATTTGCATAGCTCATCATGGACCGAACTATGTCTAACAAAGTTCCATTTCTCCTTTCAGATACCAATCTGGAGGAGTCCACTGGGAGACTATATCATTTACTTTGAGATAATCTAGAAACACTCCATTAAAGTATTCACCACCTCGATCTGATCGAAGAGTTATAATACTATGTTTGGTTGTTTCTCCACTTCATACTTATACTCTTTGAACTTTTCAAAGGCTTCAGACTTGTGTTTCATCAAACACATATCTGAATCCAGATTTATCATCTATGAAAGTAATGAAGTATGAAAATCCACCCATGGCTTGCATAGACATTGGTCCACATACATCTGTGTGTACCATTCCTAGCAAATTTGCAGTCCTCTTTCCATGTCTACTAAATGGAGACTGCAGTGCCACTATAAAGTGCGATTTTCATCATCCCTTTTCTTTTATTAGTTTGTTCAATCTGAAGTAAATTATGTCACATATGTACAGACCATTATTTAAAGTACCACGTCCATAAAGAATATTATCTCTAAGAATAGAACATTCATTATTCTCAATAATAAATGAAAATCCATCCAAGTCTAACATGGGAATAATATTCCTCACAATCGAGGGAACAAAATAACAATTATTTAAAACAATAGTCTTGCCCGTAGGCATATGTAAATGAAATGATTCTACATCTTCAGCAACAACTCTTGCTCCATTTCCATCAGTAGAATCACCTCCTCTTCCTCAAGAGTCCTACTTCTCCTTGGTCCCTGCAACAATTGCAGATTTGAGAACCATAGGCGGTATCTAATACCCAAGTAGAAATTTGATTTAATGACATATTCACTTCTATCATGAACATACCTGAATCAGAAGCGGTAGTCTCACTACCCTTCTTCTTCTATTCTGCAAGGTAAACCTTGCAGTTCCTCTTCCAGTGCCCCACCTTGTTACAGTGAAAGCAAACAACTTTGCTCTTGGGGTCTTCAGCTTTTGGTGGAACCGGCATTTTCTCACCTAATTTCTTCTTCTTGGAAGAGTTCCTCTTCCTTTTCTTAGGATTGGAACCTTCACCAATTAGAAGAACAGAACTCTTCTTAGGGGGGAAATTCGATTCCGCAGTCTTCAACATGTTGTGGAGTTCAGGCAGGCTGACATCCAACTTATTCATGTGAAAGTTCACAACAAACTGCGAGAACGAACTCGGAAGCGATTGCAAGACCAAGTCTTGGCTCAGCTCCTCATCCATGGCAAAACCAAGTTGTCCAAGACGTTCAATCAAATTGATCATCTTAAGTACATGGTCATTCACAGATGATCCCTCAGACATCCTACAACTGAACAGCTCCTTCGATATCTCATATCGAGCTGTCCTCCCTGCCACATCATACAACTCTTGTAGATGCATGAGGATAGTGTGAGCATCCATATGCTCATGTTGCTTCTGTAGCTCAATGTTCATGGAAGCTAGCATGATGCATTGAGCAACATTTGCATCATCTATCCACTTACGATACACAACATGTTCATCATTATGTGCATCATTAGCAGGTTCAGTAGGCTTAGGTGAGTCAATCACGTATTTCAACTTCTCAATCCTGAGAACAATTCTCAAGTTTCGAAGCCAGTCAGCATAATTAGGACCAGTAAATTTGTGAGCATCTAGTATGCTCCTGAGTGATAGTGCAGAAGACATAACGTACAAAGTAAATTTGTAAATGATAAACACATAACAACACTTAGCAAATATTCGATTTCATTTCAAAACACTATATGAATCGGGTCTTTATTCATAAGTGGCTCCCACTAGTTTTCCTAATTTATTCAACCCCCTACATGAAAAATTAAGCATTCATAATGCTAGTGGGAATAGGGATCCTACATTCCATTACACAACCCCGGCTGTGGCACGAAACGCCGTGTAATGTTCAATAGGCAGACAACTCTTGTCAATTACATCTAATGTTATTCCCTAATCAAACTTTAGCCTCTTGAATAACTGAGTCACGGCTGTGGCACGACAAACTCAATATTCTAAGTCAAGTCTAACCCAACATTCCGTACAATTGAATCAGTCCCCAAAGGCCCACGGCTGTGGCACGTAACGACCTTTAGATTCTTATTCAATGTACACATCTCTATGTAATAGACAAGTATTTCTTATTTCGAAATCAAAGCCCTCGGCTGTGGCACGAAACGACAATGATTCAAAAATAAGAACTACTTTCTACCATGTTGGAAGGCTATGACCGACACAAGCCCGTTGTATCATTGGCCAATTACTACTTGATATTATTTAATTTTAGAGGGATTATATTACGTTACAATCATAATCATATTATAAAGAGATTCTTCCTTTTAAATTAAATATTTCAAATCAATAATCAATAATCAGATGATTCCCAGATCAGGTGGAGCATTGTCAAGAGGCGTCACGTAATAACCCTTTCTTACATATAGAAATCTGTTGTTGACAGAATCATCCTTTCTCTCATATCGACAATTCATATTCAATTACGTGTTTCATAAACACAAGAATCTCATGATTGTATTCATAATATTATTATTAAGGTTATGAAACAATTTCACTATACTAGGTTGTCTAACAAACGCCTTATGTTTATTTAAGTTCACCTAAATCTATCATCACATGATAAACTAAGCATATATCACATATATCAACATGAATAAACATCAAGGTAGGCATGTTACATCATCTAGCACATTAGAACAAGCAATATACATCTCTATGTATCACAAGAAGCATTTAAAATCAATTCAAACAGTTAAAAATAGCTTTAAAACACTTCATGAAAATATAAACAGTTCAAAAATTTTATATAAACTAAAATTGATCACTCCATTAGATCCGTCTCAAAAAAACGAATCCAACGGTATATTGCACGCCTAAAACGGAGTTACGAAACTCCTAGAAAATCAATTTTAAAATCAACAAAAGGGCTGTAACGCATTACAGGAACGCGTTACAGGACCTGTAACGCATTCCGGTGATGCGTTACACCCCTTTTAAGCCATTAAAGGGTGTAACGCATTCCGTGAATGCACCACAGGTGTGTCACGCATTCCCGGAATGCGTTACACCCCTATTTTTTTTTTGTTTTTCAGCAGCCGCCGCCGCCTTTTCTCGGTTTGCGCGCCTGACATCACCTGTCTCTTTCTCCCGTGCAAACAACAGAGCAGACAGTACAAACAACAGAGGATACAGATATATACATACATACAATTCATATATATATATAAGATTTATTTAATTACTAATTTTAATTACAAGAACTTCAAAAATTTATAATAAAAAATCTATATATCCTAAAATTATGAAAAAAATACCCAGACGATCTACAACACTTGTAGAATCCAGATCAACATTCAAAATTATTCTGAGAAACGATTTCTCATCAGACAAAATTAATCAATGATATAACTTGTAAAAATCATAATTAATTCATACAAGCACATAAAATTCTGAAATTTTTACCACAGATCTATATGCATACAACCTATGCTCTGATACCATTGTTGGATTTTAATCGCAGCGGGGGCATGGTAAAACACTTTTACACATATAAAATCCAAATAAAAACATATAAATCGTGAATAAAAATTCGAGGGATCGAATCTAACCTTTTAAAATAATTCGGAGACAACGATCAGAGATCCTTAGCAGTTGCTCCTCAAGTGTGAAGCACTTCACCGGTATCCACCAAGAAAACTATGTTAAGGAGGAGGAAGGAGGTGGAGAGAATTGGGTTTTCCAAACTTTTTGGGTTTTCGGGTTCGATGTGGGTTGGAATAAAATAGGGTCTATAATAGTGTATTTATAGGCAAAATTTTCAGCTGAAATTTTCCCATAAATAATATTATTATCCCATTTATTATTTTCATTAATAATTAAAACACCTTTTAATTATTAATCCTTTTTCTAAACACTTTAGAAATAATTCTCTCTCTTAATTTAATTTCAAAAAATTAAATCCTTTAATTAATAATATTAAGAACTTTTCTTAATTAATTTATAATCAATTAAATCTCATTTAATCAATTATTAAATTTTCCAATTAATTATTTATTTCACAAATAAATAATTATTAGCCATTATTAATTAATTTCTCCGCCATTAAATCATTCTCTTTTTATGGTGTGACCCTGTAGGTTCAATATTAAGCCGGTAGTAGAAATAAATAATAATAAAACTATTTTATCATTATTTATATAAATTCTCTAATTTATTAAATATGATTAATTAATTAATCACATTTATTCTACATCGTGAGTGATGCTTCTCAACATATCGCGACTCTCCGGATAATATGAATTCACTGCTTAGAATACCAAGAACCTGTCAGTGAATAGTTACCGTACAATAAACTCCTTCTACCCTACAATGTCCCGATTAAATACAAGGCATGGATCTCGTGTCAAGCCTATCTAATTCAATCACTTTGCTTACCATTTACTATGCGTAGTTCTATGCAAATTAGAAACTCCTTTCTAATTTCATTTACTCTGGCCAGAGATTCCTGAACTAGCATAAGTGGATCAGCCTTGAATATTCGCTTCCTTCACTGGAAGGGGTAGATCCTTTATTGATTATACACTATCTTCGTGTACAAATTCCTATACCCAGAAGAGCCCTAATAATTGTCCCTGGAGACTAAGAACTAAACCAAAGCATAGTTCAGTGTACACAAGATGACTATGATGACCTCAAGTCTAAGGATACTTGTACAACTATCACTAAGCGAACAACTACTGACACGTGAGTGAACTCCATCAGTTGTTCAGCTGTGCGAGTCATGTTCAGTGAACTTATTCTATAATAAGCACCTACATACTAGCTATAGTGTCACCACACAAATGTCTATGAGAACAGACATCCTTCATAATGAAGCAAGCATAGTATGTACCGATCTTTGCGGATTATTAATTACCAGTTAGTAATCCTACGACCAGGAACTATTTAAGTTTAGAGTTATCATCTTTTTAGGTCTCACTATTATGATCTCATCATAATCCATAAAAAGCTTTACTCTAAACTATGGTATATCTTATTTAAACACTTAAATAGATAAAGCCCGTAATAAAAAACAAAACAAGTCTTTTATTAATATCAATGAAATCAAAACAGATTACATAAAAGTTATTCCTAAATCCTAATACATGATTGGACTTAGGACATATTCCTTTTACTTAGGGTGTACTTGATTTACAGGGATTATTTCTCTGTTTGCTATTTCCACTCGTAATACCTCACGTAAGGGTATGGCATTAAGTTTTAACTTTTTAGCAAAATCTTGAGATATAAAAGACTTGGTTGCTCCAGAATCAAATAGGACATTTGCATGTTCGGAATTTAACAAAAGGGTACTTGCTATCACGTCAGTGTTTCGGACATCATTCTGAACAGTCATGTTGAAGGTCCTAGCAGCTGGGGGTCGGTTGGATGCAGCTTTGCTCATCCCTGAGGCTGGGGGCTTTAATGTTGGGCAATCCTTCTTCATGTGTCCTACCTTTCCACATTGGAAACACGTTACAATAGACCGGGTGCAGCTGTTGGCAAGGTGTCCGATTTGGTCATGCCGGTAACATCTCAGAGGGGCTCTTGTCTGGGTACACACTCCAAGGTGTCTCTTCTTACAGCTTTGACACTCTGGGATTTGGGCACGTGGTTGGCTATGAAATGTTGCTCTAGATTATCCGCCGCCTTGGCCAACGCTCTCACTCGGGGCCTTTCTGAATCCGGGGCCTCGTGCAGGTTGGGACACCGCTCATTCCCGATTCCTATCCCTTGACTTCCTATCTTCCTCTTCCTATTTTCCTTTTCTTTCACAATCTGCTCACTGCCAGCTTCAAAAATCGAGGCTTTCTGTACTAAGGTGGCATAGTCTGTTAGCTCTAACACTGCTACTCGGTTCTGTATCCACTGTTTCAGACCGAGCTGAAACCTTCATGCTTTCTTTTCTTCGGTATTCACAAACTCAGGCACAAATCTCGACAACTCAGTGAATTTGGCCTCATATTCTGCCAGAGTCATCTTATCCTGTTTCAACTCCAGAAACCTAATCTCCATCTGGGTTTCCATAAAACTAGGGAAGTACTTGTCTAAGAATAGTCGGGTAAATCTATCCCATGGAATCACAGCATCAGTTTCTAGGTTTCGTTTGGACTCCCACCAATAGTTAGCTTCTCCTTTCAGCATGTAAGAAGTGAAAATGGTCTTATGTCGTTCCTCAACACCTAGTATCTCGAAGGATTTTTCTATTTCTTTGAGCCAGACTCGTGCTTCAACGGGGTCGGCAGATCCTAAAAACTCTGGGGGTTTGAGAGATTATAAGGAAAGATTTTTCTCGATCTGGTTACTTGTTAGATGTTTCAAATTCTTTTTCATTTTTACCTGCCTAAAAAATATTTTACAAATTCAATAATAATAATATCGAAAATATTATAAAATTATAAAAATGGAAAAGCTTCAATTATCATAATATTGAAGAAATTAAAACACTAAACTGAAACCCAAGTTGATTGATTTCGTGAATTCAAAGCACAAAGTTTACGGAGGTCACTTTCTAATCTAGAACTTAAGAATATAAATTAATTATATTAATCTATGCTGAATGACATAAGGAAATTCAGCGGGGAGCAACTTGTTAGGTTTATAATATACTAGTTCTGTTGGGATCCGAAATATATAGTCTTGCTTATAATTTTTTTTATGTACAATTATCTATAATATTATATAATATTATATAGATGATTTAGATTTTGGTTCGGTTATAAGAGTAAACTCGAAATCGGTATCAAACCATTCTACCGATTCGTTTTGATCACAGGTTTTTCATTTTTTTCCAATTTCAATATTTTTGATTTTTCGTATCAATTTTAATTTTTAGTTTTTTTTATCCCACCCCTAGCTTCTACTCATCCAACTATTTTCATCTAGTTTGTAATTGGATCCTTAAATCGGATCGGATACTTGGATCAATCCAATCCAATTTTTAATCTAAGTGCATATAAATTTTTTTTAACTTGCGTCAACTAATTACTTACAAGTATAACAATAAAATCAATTTAATTATTACATACAATTAGGAGTTAATAGATCCCATATGGTTCAGGTCAGTCTTGATCCATATCCTGATACATTTAAATTTATCGGATTCGGATCGAATTTCAGTCATATATTTTATGACTCGATTCATAACCAGATTCGTTAGGATCACGGATTTTCGAATCAGAACTTTATTCTGTTTATATTTTAATAAAAACCTTTGAATTATTACAACATCATTATGTTATTTTTCTATTTGATAAAGTAATTCGGTCTTTCTAATGTGTGCCCAAGAACACACAATAAGCACCAACTTCCATAAGTTTGGTGCATTTTTATTGGTGAAGTTGTTGTAAATGCAGGGGGTCCATCAATATTTATGATTAGAGTATCAATCAAAATGCACCAAACTCATGTGACTTAATGCTTATTGTGTGCCCAAGCCCGTTATGAAACGGTCTAATATATAGTATAAAATATAGTATATTTATATTTATGTAAAAGTATTTTATAATTATATATATACAATAAATTCTAATAAACCTGGTTATTTGAGCTTGGCTATTCATAAAATATATAGTACTCCCTCAATGTCTTCCAATTGTTTATATTTTTATGGAAGTGTCTGGCACGCATTTTAAGGTGCATAAAAAGTATAGTTATGTACCTTATTTTTACAATTTTCTTTTTCTGAATAAAAGTTAAATGTTTTAATTTTTACTCAGAAAAAAAAAATGTAAATTTTTTTTACAAAACTATATCTAATATGCACCTTAAAATGCGTGTCGAACACTCTCTAAAAAATGTAAACAATTGAAAGGGACGGAGGGAGTATAATATACAGTATATTTATATTTATATAAAAGTATTTTATAATTATATGTATAATCGGATTAGATTATTAACGGATTGAATCATATCAATTTCATATCATATACTTGTTGAATTGGATTTTTTCCTGATCAAATTATTTTGTAAATGACCCATATCCGCTTTATTAAATTTCGGATTGAACCGGATTTCCCATTCATTAATAACCCTACTTGCAATTACCATTTCTATGCGATAAAATCATTAAATATTGCACAATTTGCATGGATATACAACTGGTAACGCAGTGGAAGTACTAAAAAAATAAGACAAAACTTCTGGATTTACAGTAACGTTCATAAAATTTTAAAATAAGAAACTTATAATTAAAATGAATAAATAACTTATTCGTGATAAATAAATTAATACTTATAAATTATATAAGTATTTGGATGATTTTATTTATAAATTAGAATTTATTTTATTTAAATAAACTAAAATAAATTATTTTTCAATGTTATGATTTTAATTTTTGAATTTAAAAATAAATGAATAGTTAAAAACATTAATTTTAAAACTAAAATTAACAAAAATGAAAAATTGCAATAAGTTAATAAAAAGTATGTCGTTACTAATATTTAACTTATCCGCATATAAGTTAAAAATTTGACTAATAAATTGGGTCGAAAAAATATTCGTCGATAAGTTATTGCGGAATTAAAAGTCATATACGTAAGTTGAATTATAAATTATAGCAGTTGTTTGGCATCGTTGGAGATAGAGTGAACAATTCGTTCGTTTCGTGTAATTTTGTATTTCGTGTTATAAATGTCTAAAACAAACCCCAAACATTAAGGATTCGTTTCAATTCCTGCCGTATTTCGAATACTTAAAAATTAATAATAAATAACAATAAATATTATGTATATTTAAATATTAAGTTTTTACTAGTTAGGTCTTAAGTCATTAAGTAATAAAGACTCGGGTGCAGTCAAGTCTTGTGAAATTTAAATTTAAAATCTATTTTGTATCTATTATTTGTACAAATTATATGTAAAATATTATTGTAAGATATTTGTATACATATAATTTTGATAAATTTATTTAAATATTTATTTATTTCTTATTCTTTTGTTTCGTGTCGTATATCTAAGGGTAAATCCAAAATCAATACTAAATTAATCAGTATACTTCCATGCTCATGTGCTGCTTGTGCATCAAAAAAATCAACTCAAATTTATCATTTTTCGATTTTTATATTGTATTATCGTGTACAAAATTGTCGGTACCCGACCTGTTTCCTGCGATTAAAATTATTGTATAGCAACAGCGTCATTTGAAATCAGGAGGCAGATGAATGTGTAGACCTCGTAATTACTCCCATTTTTTCGTGCGTATTTTGGTTCCAAAAACCTCTGGGCCCAGACCGGGGCGGTACGTTTAGTTAATGAACTGTAGGTAATATAGGGTTGCATAAATATTGCTTTTTGGGCCAATTTTAAGCCCAAATGTTACTCATTTTAGGGATCCCAAGTTTTGACTTGTCCAGGCTACTTTACTTTATAAGGACAAGCATGCAATGTTTGGCCCTGCTTTTACTAATTTTCTTAAATAAGTAAAAAAGAGTTCTCGTGATTTTAATTTAAAATCTTTCTATATTGCTTTCTTAAAAACCAAATTAAAGATAATTGATCGGTATAATGAGATTTACGGACTAAAACAAAACTAATAAGCATTACAGATATGGGTTATAATTTGTTAATCCCAAAATTAACATTATTTAACAACTTTATTAATACCAAAAATGAAGATAATTTAATTGTATATAAAAATTAATGATAGGCCATAAATAATCAAACCCAAATAAAGGAGCAGAAGCCTAGAAGAGAACAACCCAGACCCAAATTGGGGTGGTCCCCGGTGCCACGTGGCACGGGACAAAAGTGTCAACTGTCTAATGTTACACAAAATGGAACAATTGCATCTCAGCCGTCCATGTGTAAAGATCCCAAGGCAACATTGGTGGAAGAAGGACACCTGACCCCACAGTCCATCCAGGCCATCCAATCACTCACCAACCAAAAATGATCAAAGGTTAGGATGATGAGGTACAAACCCCAAAAAACCCTAAATCTTGGGACCTATAAAAGGCCCCAAAAAAAAGGTTTTAGGGGTTGAAAAATATTTGACTGCTCGTGCAGAATACATCGGATCTCACCAGTTCGGTATACTTCGAAGAGCTTAAGGCACCCAGCACAGAGCGATCTGAGGTCCTGTGCATCGGCAACCCGGACAAATGGATGACTCCCTACATAGCCTACCTAAGGGACGGAATGCTCCCGGAAGACCAGAATAAAGCCATATACTTAAAGCACAAGGCTGCTCGTTTCTTCCTGGAAAATGGTCAGCTATATAGAAGAACCTTTTCAGCGCCCACCCTGAAGTGTGTAGGCCCGGATGAGGCAAACTATTGTATCTGGGAAGTTCATGAAGGCATCTGCGGAGATCACTTGGCAGCCAAAGCTCTAGCTTAAAAAGTCATCAGGCAAGGATATTACTGGCCCACAGTCCACGCCGACTCCATCGCCTATGTTAAGAAATGCCCTCAGTGCCAGAAGTTCAGCAATGTTCCCAGACAAAGCCCCAGCCTGGCAGTGTCAGTATTATCTCTGATCCCATTTGCCGTTTGGGCATAGATATCATGGGCCCCTTTCCTCGGGCAAAAGGCGACATCCGCTATGTCCTGGTAGCCATTGATTATATGACAAAGTGGGCAGAAGCTAAGGCCATGAGAACAATCAATCAACAAGATTGTATATGGTACCGGAGCCCACATACCAATCGAAACCGGGTCCCCCTCCCACAGGGTCATCAATTTTGACGAAATCTCAAACATTGAAGGACTCAAGACCGCCCTGGAGCTCCTAGACGAAGTAAGAGATAGGGCTGTAAAAAAAATGGAAGGCTATAAAGAAAAGACAAAGCTCTACTTCGCAAAGAAAGCAAGAATCGGAGAGTATGAAACAGGAGATTTAGTACTTCGGCACACCGAGGCCTCGGACTCAACTAATCAAGGGAAGCTGCAACCCAACTGGGAAGGGCCCTATATGGTTAAGGAAGTGCTCCGCCCAGGAACCTACAAGCTAAGCTATCTCAGCGGGTCCGAAGTCCCAAATACTTGGCACGGAACCCGCCAAAGGAAGTTCTACCAGTAAGGGCTAGGTGCACATTCCGGGGCCACCTCTACTTTTATGATATGACAAGCTTGATGTAAACTCTCTCCTCGTACACTCCGGAATGTAACTTTTGCTTTATTTTGATTTAAATAAAAAACTTCACTTCGAGCACCCCATAGCTCAAGATAATTTTACTATGTCATTTGATTACTGTCGCCATATTACTAGAAAAATTTTATTCAGTTAAAATTTTAAAGTCCAATCCCGGGGACCATTACACAAACCATGTGTACTTAGAAAAATTTTATTCAGGTAAAATTTTAGACCCCCATCCCGGGGACCATAACACAAACCATGTGTATTTAGAGAAATTTTATTCAGTTAAAATTTTAAACCCACATCCCGGGGACCATAACACAAACCATGTGTATTCAGAAAAAATTTATTCAGTTAAAATTTTAAACCCCCATCCCGGGGACCATAACACAAACCATGTGTACTCAAAAAAAATTTATGCAGGTAAAATTTTAAACCCCCATCCCGGGAATCATAACACAAACCATGTGTATTTAGAAAAATTTTATACAGTTAAAATTTTAAAACCCCATCCCGGGGACCATAACACAAACCATGTGTACTTAGAAAAATTTTATTCAGTTAAAATTTTAAACCCCCATCCCGGGGACCATTACACAAAGCATGTGTACTTAGAAAAATTTTAGTCAGTTAAAATTTTAAACCCCCATCCCGGGGACAAGTACACAAACCACGTATACTTCGAAAAATTCCGACGAAAGAAAGCAAAAACCAAATGCAAAAAGGGAAATATATTTACATGTTTTACCAGGGCAAACCAAGCCACGAACCAAATTCAAACAAGAGTCATGCGAAATTCAAATAACAAGTCTAAAACCCACAAGGGCTAAGTCTGAAAAGATAGCAAACTAAGAAAACAAATTATAAGGCACGAAGCCTGGGTCTTCATTCTTCAGTTCTCAGAAGGGGAGGAGTCTTCTCGCGGACCTCTTCGGGAGGCGGAGGCGGCTGCGTCCCGGAGGTACCCGCTTCAGCGGCTTTGGCTTCTTCATGACGGAGCTCTTCTGCGAGGTACAACTCTATGAACCCGTCCATATCACCACCCAGATTCTCATCCAAATAAGCAGAAGCAATGTCCCAGCAGATGTTGACCTTCTCAAAGATCTTATTGTTGTGTTCCTCGTAGTAAGCTGGGGTACCCCAGAAGGATTCAAGGACCTCCTATGTCCGAGGTCTAGAAGCAAGCTCATTTTTCAAGTTCTCCACCTCCGCCCGGAGGGATCCAACCAACTATTTAGCAGACTCTCGGGCCTTCACCGCTTCAGCAACAGCCTTCTTATGCTCCCGGGATTCTCTCTCCTTCACCTCCTGGTACTTGGTGAAGCTTTCCTTCTCACTAGCCAACTTCTTCACCGTGGCCTTATTCTTAGCCTCCCTTATACGGTAGTTGTGAAGGATGGAAGAGCAGCCGCTGATCCGAGCGTTGGCCTGAAAGAAATGACTCAGTACTGATATAAAGGGAAGAAGAAAAAAGATGATAAGGGAACACACTCACCTCCGAAACATCCCGAACAAGATGATCAAGGAAGGTATCCAGATCCTCATTGGCATAGCACTCGAAGTCAGCAAGGGAGGCATAGTTGTCAAACATCTCGTTCCGACGATCATCCAAAGTCATCCGGGCCAAGAGGCTCTTCAAAGCATCCTCCTCCACCAGCTTCTGGCTCTCCTCCTCAGTAGGGCCCGAGGCAGAAACCCTTCTACGCTGGGGAGTTCCAGATCCACTAACAGCTTCTTCCGCAGCCTTCCTCTTGCGAGGGTTCAAAGCTCCAACCTCCTCTTCATCCAGCTCCAGCACCTCAATCTCCCCGGGCTCTGGGACAATAGGCGTAGTAACCACCGGAGCACTCTTTCTTACGCTATTCCCCGAAGAACCAGCATCCCGGGCCTGAGACCCACTACCTACAGCAGCCTTCTTCTTCCCCGAGTCCAACTACACAGCTCCACCGATCTTCTTGAACCTTCCGGCCAAATTCCTTGAACTGTTGTGACATAGCATGATGGAAAGGGTTAAGGAACGGAAGACCTGTACAAGGAGCAACAGTTTAGAAAGAAAGCATCAGAGCAAAGATATACATCAAGAAAAATTACAAGGAAATAACCGTTAAAGTAAAGCACTTACAGCCAACATTATACAATGTTTGGTTATCTAAAAAGGTATCCCGGGTCCACTGGGCACCAAGAGCCACCACCAAGTCATACATCTTCACCAGGGCTTCTCCACCGTGCCGCTCGGATGAGAACCTATTATTTTTCAAAGCAGTTTTATACACAGGCATAAACTCCAGGTCCTCACCCCGGACGAAGATGAACTCCTGGTGCCATCCCCGGAGCGAGTTCAACATAAAGACGGGTGCACTTTTGGCATCGGCAGGAAACCCGCAACTATCTATGTTGAACGTGAACTCAAAAAGGGGAGGTAGGGTGGACTTATTAATCTTAAAAAGATAGTGAAAAGCTTGAGGGTAGGAAGGTACTTCTTCACATGACAACAGGCAAGGAACAAAGAAACCCACTTAACAGAATTCGGGGCCAACTGAGTAAAGTGTATCCCGTAGACATCACAGCATAATGACTTGGTGAATTGGTGAAGGTTGGGCCTCATGCTACGAAGATGCTCTAAAGGAATAGCTACCCAACATGCCACAGGACGGTGATAAACCCTCTCATGAGGCTCGGGCCACCTCCACTCCATATCATCCCCCATGTGGAAAATGGCTTTCACTAAGTCATCTATTTGCTGGAAGGTATATTCCGAAAGGTCGGGATGACGGGGGCTGGAACATAGCCCGTCCCGGGAGCGTTATAGAAAAGCTGGTCCATGCGATCCCCGTCGTAAGGCTCTATCCCCCCGGGCCTATAAGCAGCTGAAAGGTCCCTAAAATAGTAATCGTGCGGGGGACTATTCTCTCAGGTCTGAACAAAATAGTGATCTATATCTATCCAAGACCCGTCTCTT
Organism: Apium graveolens; assembly: GCF_009905375.1. NCBI lineage: Eukaryota > Viridiplantae > Streptophyta > Magnoliopsida > Apiales > Apiaceae > Apium > Apium graveolens. The sequence continues at coordinate 271,358,559 of NC_133649.1, forward strand.
CTATCCAAAGTCTGCTCGGGGTTTAGAAGGAAAGTGGGCAACTCCTCAACTATAGGCTGGCGACGGGGAGGCATGTTCTCAGGTTCAGGGGAAGAATCACTAGAAGAATGATCAGACAATCCGAAGTGGGGACGGTCGGGCCTACGCTTAAGGTTAGCTAGTTGTTTCACTCTACCTCTCCTAACCATATAACCCCGGAGTCTATGCCATTTCGGGAAGAAAAGAAAAAAGAAAGAAACACAAAAAGCTACTCAGAAACAGTTAACCTTAGAATTAAAGCACCAAGTCATGTCATACAATCTATACATACATATATACGCCTACAACACAAATCATAAACATTCACAAAAACAAAGAACAAACCAAGTTTTTTGCATAAATTAAACCTCTTATTCGTACACATACAGACACCAAAACACAAACCCAGATTCACTACAAACATCAACTGTTTCTATGTAAACAAAAATTGTAAATCTAAACAATAAACAACAGCCTGTTCGATTCACCAAAACTCGACACAACAAAAGTAAACTGATTCGGATGCTTGGACACGCATGCATTCTAAGAACTCAGACTACAAATATTCGTTAAACAATCACGAGAAAGTAGAGAACGAAGAAAAGTTCGAAAACTTACAAGAAAGCAGAAGAAATAAGGCGGCTTCAAAGAGAAAAGCTCCCAAATTTGCCTTGAAGAAAAGTTGCAGAGAGTTTTTGGTGTTTGTAATTGCGTAAAGAAAAAAGAAATGGCAAATGAGGAGTATTTATAGGCACAAACGAAGTAGTAACCCACTCAACTGCCACACGATCGTGTCCGTCGGATGAAGACACGTGGCACAATCATGAGCGTCCAGAAAATAACCACCGCAGTTAATGATTACATCACTGTAATTATTTAACAGGCGCGGCTTTTGAGGAGAGGGGGAAAACTGCAACGTTTCGTACATATACACATATGTATACATATATTCCTACAGGAAGCTCAACCACCACCTGACACTCCGGGAAAAATGCCAAAATACTATGCACCGGTCGCATCTGCCCCAGCAGCCCAATCATGGGGCCTAACCAAACACAACCCCGGGGATTTGTATCCAACAATACCCCGGGGTTAGGGGCCACAAATCAAAGGAAAAATGAAAAAAATTTCCAAGTGACAAAAACCAAGGGGCCTACCCAAACACAACCCCGTGGACTTGTACCCAACAACACCCCGGGGCTAGAGGTCACAAATCAAAGGAAAAATGCAAAAAAAATTCTGAATCACGCAGCTCATAACAAACGCCCTGAAAAAGAAGACTACTCCCCCATCCGGAAAAACCCGCATAAGGATAAGGGAGTGGGAGGCAAATGATAGGCCATAAATAATCAAGCCCAAATAAAGGAGTAGAAGCCCAGAAGAGAACACCCCAGGCCCAAACTGAGGTGGTCCCCGGTGCCACGTGGCACAGGACAAAAGTGTCAACTGTCTCATGTTACCCAAAATGGAACAATTGCACCCAAGTCGTCCATGTGTAAAGATCCCAAGGCAACACTGGTGAAAGAAGGACACCTGACCCCACAGTCCATCCAAGCCGTCCAATCACTCATCAACCAAAAATGATCAAAGGCTAGGATGAAGAGGTACAAACTCCAAAAAACTCTAAATCTTGGGACCTATAAAAGGCCCCAAATAGAGGGTTTTAGAGGTTGAAAAACATTTGACTGCTACACACACCTATACACACACCACTATACATATTTTTGAATAGCTCAAGAGACCCCATTCTTATTCTCACGCCGGAGTTGTCGCGGGAATCAACCCCTCCGATTCTGTTTTGCAGAGTTCCCTACTTAGCAGGTTAACCTCACACCAGTTGCCACGTGGATAGGAACTCTAGCATACGTGAGAGAGAAGAAGACCCGGGAAGAAACAAAATTATCAATATTAAAATATTTAATGTACAATATGAGTCTAGGTTCACCCATAACTTGCATTCTGCTTACTGGCGTTTGCCTAACGTCAGACAGGATCAGTTATGTTATGTACTCGTGTTTGCGAAGGTCTGAACATTTGACTTCCTCCAGCATACGGAAGCAGTCTGCAATAGATTGCGGTAAAAGAGATATAAGTACAGTAACTTCCACTTGAACGGCCATTATGATGGAAACTCATTTTCCATTCTATTTTTCTAGTAATACGTAAATTCTTATGTTCTCCTATCACTATTATTATATTCGACTTTCGCTAGATCTTTTCCTTTTTCTGACGGAAAAAAGTTGGCGACTTTCACTAGAAGTAGAACGTAAAAGGTCAGCCAGTCAATAAGCGCTTCTGTTTTATAATGGCAACAACACATTTTCCATAGTTGGACTAATTTATTTTTTCTGAATCGGCTATTATTGGAATTGAATCAGCCCGTCTCTTTTGATTAGGCCTGTGATCACTAGCTGAGACACTTCCAGGTACCTGATAAGTATAAATACGCGAAACACATCGACATATGTTCTCACATTGCATCACAATTCATAGAGCATAACACTAACTTCTGAGGTTGCGAAAGAACTAAAGATTCTTTATCTTTTAGAAATGGCTCCAAGTTTTGATAATGCGGATTTGTACAACTTTGTTGTCCGACAAGGCAATGGTGTCAAAGGCCTTGTTGATTCAGGGGTGTCGAAGGTTCCTGAAAGATACATTCAGTTACCAAGCGAGCGAATATTGAAACCTGATGGATATAAGTCGCATCAGCATTCGCCTATTGATTTATCCAAACTAGAGGGACCTGAACATGACAAAGTGGTGCATGATATTGCTAGAGCAGCTGAAACACTTGGCTTCTTTCAAGTTGTTAATCATGGTGTGCCCTTGGAATTACTAGAGGCGCTTAAAACCGCAGCTCATAAATTTTTTAATCAACCAGCTGAGAAGAAAGCTGTTTATCTCAAAGGAGTGAGTCCTAGCCCGTCTGTCAAGTATGGGACTAGCTTTGTCCCCGAGAAGGAGAAAGCTTTGGAATGGAAAGATTATATTAGTATGGTTTATACTAATGATGATGAGGCCCAACAATTTTGGCCTCATGATTGCAGGTAACTATACTAGTTTTGCTGTTAAGATTGCATTATATACGCATTGTGCATTACCAGTTGTGATGCTAATTGACGAAGTTGTCCATTTTCAGGGAAGTGGCTCTTGAATACTTGAAGACGTCAATGGATATGGTTAAAACAATACTAAGAATTCTGTTTGAAAACCTTGGGGTGACGCTACAAGAATCTAAAATAGATGGACTCGTGGGGCTTAAAATGGTGAACATGAACTATTATCCTGCATGCCCCGATCCTGATCTAACTGTGGGAGTGGGGCGCCACTCGGATGTTGGAATGTTAACAGTGTTACTGCAAGATGGAATTGGAGGTTTATATGTTAGACAAGAGGGAACTACAAAGTGTGACGATGAGTGGTTGGAGATTCCTCCCGTCTCTGGTGCTTTAGTCATCAATGTCGGTGATGCATTACAGGTTCATACCTCAACTGAATCATTTTGTGAAACTAAGACATATATGTTGAGTACGAGGTCATCTAAAATCTAAGGTGTTAGAGTAAGGCCCCAAATGGATCTTATAATATATTCAGCAATACATATCCTTAGGATCTTGTTTGAAATTGTAATTCATGTAAAAACAATTTCCCATTTGACACAAATTTCCAGGTATATTATCTAAAATCAGTACTAGTGTTGATTGTATGTTTTATTTTGATCAGATCTTAAGCAATGGAAAGTATTTGAGCGCTGAGCACAGAGTGCGCACGACAGGCAAGCAATCAAGAGTTTCCATCCCCATCTTCACAACGCCTAATTTGGGTGAGAATATAGGGCCATTTCCACAATTGGTGGAGCATCACGGTGTGGCTCATTACAGAGATGTCCTGTTTGGAGATTACATGACCAACTTTTTCGGCAAAGCTCATGAAGGAAAGAAGTCCCTTGAGTTTGTTGAGAAGAGCAAAACTGGGGTTTAAGGGTTTCTTCGTGTTTACTGATTTCTAAATACAATTAAGAAAACTCAATAATCTTATCTGTAGAAAGTGTGATTGTCTGATCCATCAATTCTATCATGTACTTTTTTCAGTAAACTCCACAGCTAGCTGGCTTGTTGTTTTCCTTTTGTTTTTAAGTAAAACCGTATAAAATGAAAGATAAAAACAGAGCTAGGAAGAGTAAACCACAATATTTAAACAAAAACTTAAGAAAACACCTAGCATTCTATCATTAATATGTATCGGAGAACAATGATCAAGCTATGATCAGTCTTCTAACTATCATCAAGCTTGAGTCAGGTCAATATCCTTTTATTTAGTTCTTCTAACGACTCTAATAAATATTTTTATTATGTTCATGCACTTGCAATTTCCGATGTTTTAACATGTGCACAATCATTTGTCGAATGTGTTAAAAAGTGTATCCTTTACTTGTACATGTTTCAGTATGAAATGCAAACAATTATGGCACATGGAGATTGAGGGAACATTAATTGTTTGTGTTTTCATTAAGTATCTGTCAAGGTGTTGAAGTTTTGTTTTTAAATTTAAACCAGAAAATTAATTTAAGACATAAAGAGCTCCAACAGGGTCTTGGGTCACTCTTCAAATATATTATAAAATATTAATTCTTAACAACTTAACGTATATTCACCTCCAACAACACTTTTTATATCCACTATTTAAATAATATTTAATACTTAAATATCTTTATTTAATAGGAGTACAATACAAAGTGGAGAGAAAAAGTGAGTGATTGAATTATTTTATAATAAATTATAGGTTAAGAGAGCAAGTGGTTGACTCTTAAAAAAAAGTATAGGTGGGGCTCTTAAGGTTTTAAAGAGTATCTAAGAGTCTCTTTGAGTCTTTATTTTTACACTTAAGAGTTTGTTGGAGATGCTCGCATTTAAATACAGAACAAGGACGATAAAATTTTTTATTCAGCCATCAGTAGTCTCAGTGTTTTCATGTTTTAAATTTTTAAAGATTTTGGTGAAGCTGATCTCCGAGTTTATTGGGTTGTAATCATATTGATGGCTGAATATTTTATGGATGACAATCTCCCTCCACATACGGAATCCACACACCCCCGTCTCATCACCTGCTGCTTTCCCTTAGTTATCTCGAAGTTCCCGTAGAACAACATACACGTCCTCCTAGCTTGTCCTCATCACCTACTCTAATCATAGAAAAGACACTTCCGGAAAATGACTCATCCCTCGGAAAAATAAAAGAGAGAAGGAAAAAAGAGAGGAATATTTATTGACACACAAACACAGACACTAAAAACAAGAACCGTCTTTTAATAATGGCTATAATCGCTACAAAATTCTAGCGAGATTACCTCGAACATCACATATATAGAGTCCTGCAGAATATCGTCACTTATGTACTTGTTAAAGGTAGAGTATGTCCATTCTCTTGAAGGATAAACTCAATCATTGTAGTGCAACCCACCATGACGACTGCGGCTAAGATGACAAGGATTAGCATGATATACACATGAAACCAACGAACCTAATGTGTATCTTGCTTTTATACAAGGACCTGGGAGGTTAATAAGTACACAAACTTTACCAACATTTTAAAGGATTAATATTTTGTTTCGAAAATAAAAAATCCTCGAATTTGACAGTGTCTTATAACAATAAAGTATATGGTCAATAATAATTTGTTTAAGGATTCTAAAAAAGAAAACAAGATAGAAAAAAATTATAGCAGAACTACTCATAAATTATAGGAGAACACATTTCAGAGGGCTCATTAGTCTTAAGAATGTTTGGTGCACAAATAAAAAGTATCAAGCATGCAAATATGCAATTAATGGCATCAGAACTATGATTATCCTACGGCCATGATCGTTAATATCTCAATACTACATGCCTTTTCAATCATCCCCTTCCTAATGGTTCTGCATAACATGTCACGTGACGAAGGGCCTGCATCTACCGAAAGTATGACCAGGCGCTCGGAATCTGTAGGCCCCTAACATTCACAAACCATGAACACCAAGAGACTGTAACCGTAGGCGTTATTTCCTTAAGCGTTTGGTCTCACATCATGATCTTATCCTCTAAACCTTACATGTGTCTCACTGGGATACCCTGTCACCTCATTCCCTTTTCCCTTCCTCCACGTGTCAGTAGCCTATACAAGTCACCTATCTACTAACCTAGGGGACAGCTGGCTAATAGTAGGAGAATAAAAAGGAACATTGAAGAGAGAAAAGGAGACAAAACAAGACAACTAAAAAAAATACACCCCCTACGGACAATACCTGAAACAGAAACACCACCATCAGATTGGCGTCGCCGCCGGGGAACCAACAAAGAATACTAATCACCAAATGTCGACTGTTCATTTCAACCTTCAAAGCCTACGCTAGGACTTGGTTCTCGAGTTTGGCTCCCAGATCTATTAGGTTTTGGGAGGAGTTTAAGGTATTGTTCCTGTCAAAGTTTCGTGTTAATACCCCTCATGCAGTTCATACGATATCTTTGGAGAATATAAAGCAGGAACAAGGTGAAACTCTACGGGACTACATTGAAAAATTTAAGACTGCGGCTTCCAAGGTTAAGAAATTAAAGCAAACAAGTGTTGTGGATTCCTTTATTTGCAACATGAATTATCAAGAGTGCATAGATTGTTGTAAGGAGTTATGTAATCGGGAACCTACGGATATTTTTGAGGCCTACACCATAACATCAGCCTACATAGCAACGGACGAAAGGATCCGTGCTTACTACCCTTCGACTCGAGGAGAATCTTCCTCGCCAGGCCGAAGAGCTATACAAGTAGATGGAATGGAAGATTTTAGAGGTAGACGCCAAAGGAACTTCCCTACAGATCAAAGGGCCATCCTCAGGCAGATCCGAGAAGAACCAAATTTTACCCCGCTAACACAAACCCAATCCTATGTGCTTCAACAAATAAGAGCAAATGAATTCTTCCAACCACAAAACCCTATGAGAACGGCCACGGAAATGAGAGACCGGACCTGTTTTTGTGATTATCATGTTAGGAATCGGACATAATACGGACGAGTGCACTTCTCTTAAATATTTTCTAGAAAGGTTGGTAAAGAGGGGGCTCTTGAATGACTATCTCCCCCCTCGGGATCGACAAAATCCTCAACACCCGGAAGGTCCCACGAGAGTCGTTCCATCCAGGCATGTGGTTGATATGATCGTAGGAAGAAACATAACACACCATGAAATTATGTCGCTGGATACCCATCTTCAGGCCTTTCGTCTCACTAGCACTTTCATCTCTTTTTCGGATGCAGACTACCCTAAGGGAAATGTTTTCCAGAACGGTCTGCTCACTGTTACCCTCAATATGGCCAATCAGGATGTCAGAATGGTCTTAATAGATAACGGCTCCTCTGTAGATATTATCTTTAGACATGCTCTCAGAAGAATGATCCTAAGTACTCCTTTGGAGGAGATGAAGTTCGAGGATGTACAAGGGCCTATCTACGGATTTGGAAACCATGTCATGCCGGTTCAAGGAGCCATCGACATTCCCACCACTTTCGGCACCTCTCCGCAAGAGGTAACCGCAATGGTCAAATACTATATTATCGATATGGCTTCTCCCTATAATGCTATAATCGCTCAACCCACCTTATTCTTCGTAGGAGCTATTATATCCTCCCCCATATGAAAGTGAAATTCCCTACTCATATGGGACCTGGTGAACTGATAACTGATACCTTAGCCTCCCAGTACTGCTACTCCACTTCCTTGAGCCTGGCTCAAACTCAACTAAAGAAGAGGAAACCTTACGGAGAACCGAAAGAAGGAAGCTCCCCCAAGGCACCTAAGATTTTGAAAGCTGAAACCTCACAAATATTTCTCATAGAAAGCTCATTCTCTTATTCAGAAACTTCCATGACAAATACTGAGCTACATCGTACGCCTAAAGTTGAGCCTGGAGAGCTCGTAGAAAATATTGAGCTGACAGAAGGAGATCCTATACGGTGTATTTCTATAGGATCATATCTCCAGCCTTCTTTAAACCAAGAACTCATTTAGCTCCTACGAGAGTTCCCAGACATCTTTGCTTGGAAGCCTGAAGACATGCCTGGCCTTGATGAGTCTATCACTGTCCATAGACTCCATGTTGACCCCTAATAAAATAGTAGTAAAATAGAAAAGGAGGCATTTTGCACCTGAAAGACAGTAAGTCACAGATGAGGAAATCAATAAATTATTGAAAGCCAAGTTTATCTAAGAGATACAATTTCCCGAATGGATATCAAATATTGTGTTGGTCAAGAAGGCTAACGGCAAATGGCGGGTCTGTATTGATTAAACGGACCTAAACAAAGGTACCCCCAAAAATTATTCTCCCCTCCCTACCATCGATCAGCTGGTGGATGCGACTAGAGGAAACGTTCCCTTCAGCTTTCTGGATGCTTTTTCAGGGTATAACCAGATCAAGCTGGCTCTGGAAGATCAGGACAAGACCGCCTTCATCGCCCATCGAGCGATATATGCCTACCGAGTCTTTTCTATGGGATTAATGAATGTCGGAGCTACATATCAACGGACCATGAATAAGATATTCTCCAACCACATAGAAAGGAATTTAAAAGTATATGTAGACGACATGATTGTCAAGTCCAAATTTGAAGGACACTTGCATGATCTGAAAGGGACCTTCTTAACTATCTGAAGTCATGACTTTCGATTGAATCCCTCCAAATCCACCTTCGGCATATCCAACTGGAAGTTCTTAGGCCACATGATCAGTGGGTGTGGTATAGAAGTGGATCCTGAAAAGGTTAGAGCTATATTGGAAATGCCCCCCAACGACTCCTCGACAGATTAAATATTTGAATGGATGTTTAACCTTCCTACGGAGATTTGTTTCCAAGTTGGATGAAAAAAGTATACCCTTCTTTGACGCTTTGAAAGGAGTAAATAAATCAAAAGAAGTACGGTAGAATCCTTCTTGTCGAGAAGCTTTTGACTCCTTAAAGAATTACTTATCATATCCGCCTATTCTCTCTCATCCCCTCTCTGGGGAGCCTTTATGTCTGTATCTGGAAGTAGCCCCGGGGATGTAAGTTCATGCTTAATCCGTGAGAAAGGAGATAAACAGTTCTCTGTATATTATATCAGCCACGTTTTGCGAGATGCGGAGACTAGATACCCCACTATTGAGAATATGGTATACTCTCGTCTACTTGCTAGCAGAAAGCTTCGTCTGTACTTTCAAGGGCATGACATCAAGGTATACATCAATTAGCCCCTACGGAAAATTCTCCACAAACCGTATCTTTCTAGAAGATTGGTAAATTGGGCTGTAGAACTCAGCCAGTTCAATATTACTTATCTTCCTCGACCATCTGCCAAAAGTCAAGCTTTGGCTGATTTCTTAATCGAATGCTCTGCACCTTCGGAAGCTGAAACCCCTCCGGAAGACCCTCTAATATTGAACCATATCCCTCTTCCTTGGCTATTATTTATGGACGGATCATCCACTTCAGACAACAGTGGAGCTGGTATCCTATTGGTAAGCCCCGAAGGATTTGAAATCCAACTAATCTATAAGATTCAGCTTCCCTGCTACCAACAACTGCTCAGAATATGAAGCCCTTATGGTCGGTCTTCGATTAGCCAAAGCTCTTCAAGTTCAATATTTGAAAGCTCACAACTGATTCCCTAAATTATTGTGAACCAAGTCCTTGGTGGCTTTACTGCCAAATCGCCTCTAATGATAAATATCTTGAAGAAACCTGAGCCAAGCTTCTAGAATTCCGCATTACCACCCTCGAAGGAGTTGTGAGAGGAGAAAACCAAAGGGCTGATTTCCTAGAAAATTAGCCACGAACGAAGACCACTCCCCTTCAATTGGTCTTTACAAAATATTGGTAACATCCCCTTCGGTGACCCCTCTAACCGAACCCGCCCCGGAAGTATTGACACTCTCTTACGGCCCAAATTGGATGACTCCGATTTACCTCTATCTACAAGAATGAATACTCCCTCAGAACAAAAGGGCTGCTCAATTACTACGCCCAAAGCAGCTCATTACACTGTTATGGATGACACACTGTATCGAAGATTTTTCTTAGCTCCTCTCCTCAAATACATTGATTGTGCAGAAGCCGACTATTGCATGCTCGAGGTTCATGAGGGAATACGTGAAAGTCATTCCTCAGGAGAAGCTCTAGCTCACAAGATCATCAAGCAGGGATATTACTGGCTTACTTTAAGGAAAGATTGATTAAACTATGTCAAGATCTGTTCCAAGTGTCAGTTTCATGCTTCAGTTCCCAGGCTACCTCCAGCTTTTCCTACGGCCATTTTGTCTCCCATTCCCTTTGACACTTGGGGAATGGATATCATGGGACCTTTCCCCCTGCCAAAGGAAATATTCGGTTCTTACCGGTGGCCGTAGATTACATGACTAAATGGGTCGAAGCCAAAGTCGTAGCTCACACAAATTCTACTATATGCTGGAAATTTTCCCATGAACACATTGTCACTCGGTTCGGAATTCCCCATATTTTGATTACCGATAACGGAAGATAGTTCATCGAAACTGAGTTTGAGGAGTATTTAACGGCCTACGGAATACAGCGTATAAGGCCATCTGTAGCTTACCCTCAATCTAACGGCCAAGTCGAAGTCACGAATCGAACTCTCCTACAGAGTTTAAGAAAGAACGTACAAGATTCAAAGACACTTTGGGTAGAAGAACTGCCAAACATAATATGGGCCTATCGCACTGATATCCCACAAGCCTACCAGAGAAAGCCCATTTTGGCTTGGTTACGGTACTGGAGCTCTTGTACCAGTGGAAGTGGGTGAACCCTCCTCTCGAGTTCAGAATTATAACTCTCAACTGAATCAGCAAGGCCTACGAACCAATCTAGATCTTCTCGAAGAAAGAAGAGAAAATGCCCTCATTCGTATGGCCAACATAAGCAGCTCACTGCCTGCGGCGCGAATAGTTCGCCTAAATAACTATTTGTCACTAAAGCCAACATAAGCAGCTTACTTCCTGCGATACAAATGGTTCGTCTTCATAACTATTTGTTACAGAGCCAATACACGCAGCTTAAAGCCTGCGTCACGAATAGTTCGTCTTAAAAATTAAACTCTTTGTTACAAAAACAATATATGCTGCTAAAATACTTGCAACACAGACTAATTCATTTAAATAATTATTCGTTATAAAGCCGATATAAGCATCTTATTACCTACGACACAAATAAGTTCACTGATTATTTTCCACAAAATTCATGCGTGAATAAAACTACGACTTACGGTTCTAGTGCTTTAATTAAATTATGCGAAAGCATGTTCCCCTACGGAACATACACTGATTTTTAAACATATCCATTATTTATAAAATATAATAAACAGGGCTTACGGAACACATGAAAATCACATACAATTATTATTAGTAAGAATCCGCCTTATTACAGAAACAAAAATAAAAAAGCATCCCCAACTAGAATACTTGAGCGATAATTTTCTTCTTTCACTGAAGCAAGATTCTTCTCTAATTCTACAACCTTCAACTCTAGTTTAAGGATCTTTCCATCCTGACGATGTATCATCTCCTGCATCCTAGATATAACTGAAATTAATTCTTCCTCCCGCTTGATAGCCTTCTTTCCCTTATTATTTGAGCAACTGCCCTGCGATTCAATAAGGAATTTTGAAGTTTGCCTTCAGGAAAAGGAAAAAGTGAAAGACTGATCTCTGAATAAATTGGAATAAAAATAGATCAAGAGGCTTGCCCTTATCTAGAACAGGAGTGACCTTTTATTTCCTTGAATTTATAATAGACGTATTTATTATATTGATAACCCCCTTTGACCCTTTGAAATTCCCCATTCAAAGGTCAATGCGTTTCAGTTCTACAATTAATTCTAAACTGCAATTTACTAAACTTTTTATTTTCCCAAGTTTCCTTAAATTTACAAAAATGGGAAGAAACTATGAATACATGCACCATATTTAAGCAAACAAACTTGAAAAATAATAAAAATATATATCAATCCAAAGAACAAATAAATAAAAAAGAACACTAACGTTCAACATTGAAAATTTTCAATATTCATTCCAAATTGACGATTACATAATTAAAATTAAAAATACATTATGGATAACGGGGCATGTGGCCCAATGACATCCTCAATTCATTATTCTCATTCTGAAGCATGCGGAGAGCTTCGCTAAACACTTGCACCTGGTCTTCCTTCGCAACAATCCTCTCCCATAAAGTCCTGATGTTGTCTTTCAACTCCTTCAGATATTCCTCCAGCTGGAGCTCCCTTGCAGATTTTTCCTCATTTGAAGACATATTCTTCTCACCTACGGACACAATGAAATAATGAATGTAATAGACACAATATAACTCATATCTCCACTATCACACCCATTTTATAGCCCCTCGATCACCAACCAACCACCCCTAGTCAACAGATGACTCCTCGTTTTCACACAACTCTTCACTATCCTTCATAAATGACTTAACAAATATTTGCATCCCCAAAACCTTTACATCTTCCATAAAAACCCATATTTATTAAAGATCATTTCATAAAGAAAATTGATTCTTTTCGATGGGGCAACCCCCCTCCCCCAAATAATTCAAAATCAATATTTAAAATCAATCTCGAATCGAATCTAAACAAATACATTACCCCAAACATTTTCAAAAAAGTAATAATAATAATCTAGGATTCCAAGGCCTTAGACAAATGTCAAGCTCCAACAAATAAAGCGCACGAATAAACTTTCATAAGTCAATACAAAATGTGATACCAAAACAGATACCGCTATCATCCAAATTACTTAGGAAAGTACATATATCTAAAACCATTACGAACAAAATAACAATAACCAACTAAGAATTAAAATCTAAAACCCCCAAGACTAAACATAACTCGCTTAAACAAATATCAGGCTCCAACAAATAAATCACACGAATAAACTTTCATAATTTATACAGAATGTGATACCAAAATAGATACCGCTATCATCCAAATTACTTAGGAAAGTACATAGATCTAAAACCATTACGAACAAAATAACAATAACCAACTAAGAATTAAAATCTAAAACCCCCAAGACTAAACATAACTCACTTAATTTTTGGGAAGTTCTTCCTGTATAATCGAGAGGCCATGAGTCTGAGATAGGCCCTCCCTTTTTCCAGGCACAGCTTCAACAGCTTTGGGACCCGAACACCTCCCCTTCGGCCACCGGATTTGTAACCACACCTTCAGCTACAGGGTTAGTTACCTCACCTTCAGCTTCTAATTTCCCCACCTCTCCTTCCGGCTTCTGTTTTGTAGCTTATTTTTCCTCCTCCTGTTCCTTAATCCTCTTCAACTCCCAAACCCGGAAGTGATCCACGCTATGTCAAGTAAGATCCACGATATTCCCCTCTCCCACAAAAAACAGACAATCATTAAAACCCTCTTCATGCATCGAACCTGGATTTTCATATAGTGAGGTCTCATACTTAGTCGAAGCCAAAAATTGTTCAACATTATTCTTATAAGTAATAAGAGCCTCCTGTTCCACCTTCTCTAAAGTTTCGGTCACTTTCCGAACCTCCTCAATCTTGGCAGTCAATTCTTTTTGTAGCCTATCCATTTCAGGACGAAGACTCTCCGACACTCCTTGTTCTGCTTGTAACTTTTCAAGATTTTCTCGGTTGTCTTTCTTCAAAAGATCTATCTCCTCGCTGTCAGATTTAAGAACTCCTTGCAACTCTTCATGTTTTTCTTCATCTAATTCAGTTGCTCAAGGACCCCGTCCTTGGCCTTCCTCTCAGTGTTTACATTCTCTTATTCTGCCTTTATTTTTCCCTTACCTTTTTCCACTCTATTAGCTAAATCCAACATACGGGTCCCCAACTAAAAGAAAAAAACACATAAAACAACACAACCGAAATGTTAATAAGGAAGGGAGCAAAAGGTAGTTCTTACTTGAGACGTTCCTACAAGTTCTAGGGATTACCTTTCCTAGTAAAGCTTTAGTCTGCACAACCGCTTCCACATCCGATTCAGCTCCTATTTTCCTACAGGCAAGAGATAAGGAAAATACACCCAACGCTCCTACTGGATTGATACTTCCACCTCCTTCGGCCAGCAAACCCTCCCCTGTGCATATGAAGAAATTAACAGAAAAGGAAAAGAAAGAGAATGATGAAGAAGAAAGAAAAAGATATAAGGCTACCTGTGGTGAAACGGAGAATGGTACATTTCTCCGAGCTTTCTTCGGGTCGAGACTTCCCTATGCTTGGAACTAAGCTTTTCACGAGAAATGATTCCTTCGGATTGCTTCTTCCTTCGGTGGGAAGGGTTAAGATGTTTTCTAGGTGAACCAAATTATCTTCCTTCTCACCAACATTCGAAGGATCTAAGATTTTCTTGGTCTTCCTCTCCTCTACCCTCGCCTTCTTAGTTTCAACCTCAACTCTGGTCGGACGAGATTCCGTTGGCCTCTTTCCTCCTACAGATACAGACGTGTCCCCTTCGAACCCAGCATGATTGGTAGTGGTGCCCGAAGACGCCTCATCACCCTTCTCCGACTAGTCGGACGAGATTCTGTTGGCCTCTTTCCTCCTACAGATACAGACGTGTCCCCTTCGAACCCAGCATGATTGGTAGTGGTGCCCGAAGACGCCTCATCACCCTTCTCCGAAGCCATTTATTCTTCAACTGTCTCTCCTGAGCCAACTTCAAAATCCTTCGGCGATCCATGTGGGCAGGGATTGGCAAATCTTGTAACAAAACTGAAATGATAACACATTCCCATGAATGACCAGAAGAATAAAACATAGGCTTCGCTAAAGAGCCACAGTTATAATCAAAGATAAACATAGAAAAAAGAAACAGATAAACGCTATCCAATACTTACGGTAATGAGCTATCAGGAACTTAGGATCCCAAAAATCCTTAATTAGCCATAAACCCTCCTTCTTTCCCCCTACGAACTGAACTGCATAGTCGTGTTCATTGTCTTCCAAGGTTTCATATCTCTGAACCGCCACTACAATCCCATCAGGCCTCTTATACTTTGGCAAGTAGGTCAACCCCCCCCTAAACTTCAAAAATTCCCCATGCCAACCCTCATTGGTTGAAGGGCCCAATACTAATATTTCTCCCAAAGACGGAGCGCCCCTCCAATGAATTTCTTGCAAAGGATGGTAACCCCTTGATCCCTGCATTTTTTACAGAGACCAGAAGAGACCCAGGGTTGGCTTCAAACCCAATTCGGTGCATCTAGCTATAAAAGTCATGATCTTTCTCACTGAGTTAGGGTCCTAACTGTCCAATGCCAATCCTCATTCACATAAAAGTGTGTGAATAAACTGATACATGGGCAGTCCGTAGCCCAGCTCTGAACTCTTCTAAGGGAATTCCAACCCATCCTTTTTCCCCCTCTTTGCCACAGCCTCTCCCCTTCGTTAGGTAGCCTAATCTCAAATTATTCCAGAATCTGGAAAGCGTATCTTAATTCGGCAAGATAACTATCATCAAAATTAGGCGGCCTTAGGAGTTTTCACAAACTTCTGGATGTAATCTATCAAACCCTGATCCCCAACTAAACTCCCCATCGTTATACGTACTTTACCTTTCCCCTTCTCACTTTCTTGTCTCTGCACTTTAGCCAATTCGACAATTTCTTTTCCTCTATCTCGACCTATCCCATGAAAATTTAAATCCTCTCCTTTCTCCTTCCCCCGCTGTGGGTTTTATAAATTACCTCTTTAGGACTACGCGACCCTCCATAGGACGGCCCTGGGCCTGCTCCCTTAGTCACCACCTCTCAAAGGGGGCGATCGTCTTCATCTGATGATTCCCCCTTCGCCGAAGAATGACTCTTAGAGGTTTCATTGCTTTCGGTATCTTCATCCCCAATTTGCGATGTAGACGAAGCTTCATTCTCATAATATGTCAAACTTTCACTCTTACTCTCCTTCACCACAAATCTCCCACGCTTCCCCATCCCTAGATTATCTACAAAAAAAGAGAGGGCCTTGTCAATAAAATGGTCGCATCATGAAAAATAAAAATGAAAAATATATAAAAAATAACAACAAAATCCTCTCCCCGTCCACATCTAAAATGCACACCCCTGAACCCATCCCCAATTACTCTACCAAATTGAATACTACTCTCCAAACGTTTGAATCTCCGATTTTCATCCACCATGCATTCCCCTGGAAATCCCCCTTTTCCTTAAGACAGTGTCGACTTACCTGCTCTATAATACCCTTCAACCCTAAATTATTTCTTAGCCCCTTACACTACCCACCATTCTACTTACAAATTAAGAAGAAAGTAATACAGAAAAACAATTATAACAGAGTTAAATAAAATACCCGTTTGGAAAAATGGCGACCATGCGAACCAAGTTAACTGCTTATGCTCTTCTCCCTTTGTACGCCTTCCCCAATTATGTCTTGTCAAAGGATAAAAAGGGGGGAAATAGAACTAAAGAAGTGTATATATTTAAAAGTTTAATAACTTCCCCCGCTTTCCAAGGAAATGAACCATTGAATCTGTAAAAATAAATGATTTACGGGGCCCACAAAAAGGGGAAAGGTAGGACGCATGAAACCCACTCCCCCTCAAAACCCGTGCCTTTTTCAAAAAGCCACTCATGGGACACATCGTCTCCCCTCACACCCTTAAGTATTATTACGCAACCGCTCCCGTCAACCGTTTAAAAAATTAAAATTCATTCAAAACATCATAAATAATTCCTTTTCGAATTCGATTGCTTCCTAAAGAAAGCTACACTTATGGAGGGGGCAACTGATGGCATCAAAATTATGATTACCCTACAGTCATGGTCGTTAATATCTCAATACTACATACCTTTCCGATCAGCCCCTCCCAATGGTTCCGCAGAACATGTCAGGTGATGAAGGGCCTGCATCTGCCTAAAGCATGACCGGGCGCTAGGAATTCGTAGGCCCCTAACATTGACAAACCACGAACACCAAGAGGCAGTAACCGTAGGGGTTATTTCCTTAAGTGTTTGGTCCCACGTCACGATCTTATACTCTAAACCTTACACGTGTCACTCACTGGGTTATCCTATCACTCCCTTCCCCTTTTCCCGTCCTCCACGTGTCAGTAGCCTATAATAGTCATCTATCTACTAACCTAGGGGACAGCTGGCTAATAATAGAAGAATAAAAAGGAACATTGAAGAGAGAGATCCGGAGACAGAACAAGACAACTAAAAATAATACACCTCATACGGACAATACACAGAAACAGAAACACCACCATCAGCAATGCAATTCAGTAATAAAGAAAAGTGAAATAGTACCCTAAAAGAATATATTTAAAACATTATGTTAAAAACGCCAAACCCTAAACTACCCACTCCATGCTTCAGTATCCACTCTGATCCATAAATTTTAAGAACACCTCTCAGAGGTCATGCCCCGGTCAAAGTTTTTCTCGCCCTCCTAATCCTTCGCGCTCCTGAGAAAACTATGCCTTTCGCACTTCTCATTGGAGTGGCGATCTACCTTCTAAAAACATTTTAATATAAAATTGTTTAAAAAGTTGGAAATTTGGAAAATCTAGGATCTTGTGTAAGAATCTTGTTTTTTTATGTTAACAACTCTTGTCCAATTCAGGATTCTGGTTTTCATTGAATATCTAAGTGTTTTACTGAGCTGCAAGTGAATGTACTAAAGCTTCTATGTGTAAAAATTCTTCTTAGATATATGCAAGAACAGAAATGCTACCCACCCTTGGTAGTCTCAACTGAGATCAGGATTTTAAGGGCTTGTATCCCCAAGGTCCTACCTACGATTTCAGGTGGTGGATGCACGGATTTAAGATGGGGTCTTATTAGGGGGAAAACACACGCTAAAATTCACGCAAGTATACGCGTTCACAAGTAGTATAATATTTAGATCAAATTTGTTCCCACAAAGACTCTTTGGTTAATTTAAGAATATGCACCTATGCAATAATGATATGGTTATTATCCAATGCTAAGACAAAAAAAAAGTTGAGTTTGTTTATAACTAAGAATTAAACTAATAATTATAACTATGAGAACAAGAATGGTTGAATTAATATATTTGACAAACATGGGATTCTAACTTCATTACTACTTCATTCAAAGTCATTATTCTTAACCTTAACATGCAATGGTGATGACACTAATCAGATAACATGAAACTAGTAAATGCCAACTTGTCATTGTACTGAATACCCTACTACCAAGCATCCAAAAAAGAGATAGAAGTTGAATAGACACCAATTATTTTGAGACCCTATATATCTACAGAATTTGACAACATAAAGGTTTAATGCGCAAGTTAACTATCGTGATTACATAGGGCAAGTAAGATGGTTAAAATTACCTACGAATCATGCATAACGAATACATGAACCTATGCTAGCATGAAAAATTCTAAACCTCTATATTCACTGTCGCTTCAATAGAGATTAACACGCTATCTTATATGTTAGCTAGGCACATAAGACGAATAGGTACAACCAATACTAGGTTATCATACAATCACCACACACTAAGGGATCGAAACAATTTAACTAAAGAAATCCATAAATAAATCCGCTAGAACCCCACGACAATGATTAGTTCATAACCGAACTCATCGTCACCATGGGTTCCAATGAAAGCATGATAATAAATAATATAAGAGTACTAAGGTTCAAGAACAAATCGAAAACAAGCATCCAAGTATCAACTATATTAAAGAAAACAAAAGTTTTCTTCTCCATAGCCTTCTCGTGCTCTCTAGGTCTTCTTATTGCTCTCCCATCGCTCCTTGGCATTAAAAATGTCTTTTCATTGGTATATATAGGCTCCAGGATGACCAGGACTCTTAAAATCTTCAATTTCGACTAAAATCAGGATTCTGGGGTAGAAATCGGGCGTGGGTGAGCTGTTTTCGGCCGCGACCGCGCTGGAATAGTGTTTTCAGCGGCGCGGGCGCGCTGGTTCTGGCGCGGCCGTGCTGACATTCTGGAAAAATTCTGATAATTCTTCTTTTGTCCATATCTTGAGTTTTGCTCGTTAGAATTAGGCAATTCAACTGCCCACGCGAAGCTAACGAGATTCTCTACAACTTTAGAATGGATTAGGCTTCCAATTATGATCTCTTTTCAGCATATTTCTTTGAAAAGCTTCTTTCTTCATTTAACTAATGCCCGAAATGCACAAGCACAGAAATACATCAAAAATACCAACAACTTGAGTCCAAAATCATCAACTTAAGCTTGAAATGAAGCGTTCCAAGTAGATATAAAATCCACTTATCACACCCCCAAAATTGAATCGATTCTTGTTCTCAAGCATAAATAGACTCAAAACTACAAAACAAACCTAATGCATGAATACAACTACATGAATGCAACTAAATGATAATGCAATCGATCCTCTCAGAATAACCATAACCAAATGAATAAGCCAATGCCTCTAAGAATGCAATAACTCAAAACAGAGTTCGAATAAATCTCACAAATTAACTCATAAACCAGAACATACGTGTGTGAATGATTAACAGATATACTCTCGAAACTAGATCAATAACAATAACTTTTCTTTCATCAAAATAATAATAAGTTTATAAACAGTATAGACGTTAAACACATAATGACTCTCAACACCTTATTCCTACTAGAGTTATACAAGGATTCATGCTATTATTGAACATATAACAACATGCTTATTTGACCGTGCATTGAATGAGGTCCCTAAAAGACTTCTGCAATAATACCCATGTAGCGAGCGTTAGGTTAAGCGGATCCCTGACTATCAGAGCCTTAGGTCACTAGGCACAAAGTCCCCTAGAACTTAATAACTCGAGTATTAAAGAGCTCACTCTTGATCAATTATGCATAAACATATATTCTTTTCTTTCTTTTTTTTCTCTTTTTTTTCTTTTCTTTTTTTTCAACAATTTCTGAATGAGTGTGTTTCGCTCCATCTCATTCAACACTATACTACTCATAAAATGATGAGCCAGGCTACTAGCCATTTGACGCATAGCCTTATTCACAACTAGCAATGAAATCCAAGTTTTTCTCCAGATAATAAAATCAGTGTTTTTAAGTCATTACGAGAATAGCAAAAAATCTAAATATAACCAAATGACTAAATCTCAACAAATAACAAATATGATCATGATCTAGCTCAAAAGAATTCCTATAAGACTTGTGAATTTTTTTCCCTGGGCATGCAAATCAATTCATTAGGACTTAAACAACCCTCTCTTCATCATCACCATACTCAAATCAACATCAACTTATCAATCAGGAATAGCTCAACCTAAGGGATTATGTTATATGCATGCAAATGTAACTACATGGACTCACATAATAACACAAACAAAAATATAAAAAAATATGTCCTAAATGAACAATCATGCAAAAATATGAATGAACTACAACTAAACATGCAATTTGAATCTATATGAATCTATATGGACACACACACTACTAATCCTTACATTATCACCCCCAAACTTAAAATTTTCAATATCCTCATTGAAGGTAATAATAAGGATTTCAGGCATACCTAGTCGTCGAAAAGATCACCCTCCTCGGGTGGAGGATCAGGTGGCCATCAACCTCGGCACCTAGTGGCTCAGAAAATAGTGCCCAAAGCCTGTGTCAAATCTGCAGCAAAACGACGATGAATGTCATGTATGGCCTCCATACGCCTAGTCATTCGCCTGTACTGCTCATCACCAACACCAGTCCTATCAACTACCTGCTGCACATGACAAGAACCCACTGTAGGCACTGGAAAGATCCGTCCTAGCCACTCTCTATATCATCAAAAATATATCCCAACCCTTTATCATGGGGTGCACCTAAGAATGAATAACTCAAGAGATCTGGCATTCGGTTGAGCTCAAGTGTGGGAGCATCTTCAATAGACGGATTGAGACGCTTCTGAGAAATTTTCAGCTCTGCTAACCCAAGAGAATCGAATGGCATATCCAACTTCCTCTTCGACAGAAGTGCATTCAAAACCTGCAGTTGCTCTGCTCCTTCTTTGTCATCAATAACTGATTTCCCCATTAAGAATCTCTTTAAGGTATCTAACTTTGGCAATTGCTCAAGTTCCGAATTTACTATTGAGTCGACCCACTCTATTTTAAAGCACTCCTCTATAGTTATGGGTAACTTTATTGCCTTAAACACATTAAAAGTGACCTTTTGATCGTGAACCTTCATCATAAGCTCTCATTTTTGCACATCGAACATAGTTCGGCCAGTAGCTAAAAATGGTCTCCCCAAGATAATGAGAATCTTCTTATCCTCCTCAAAATCAAGAATTATAAAGTCAGCAAGAAAGATAAGTTTGTCCACCTTGACCAACACATCCTCCACAATGCCTCGTGAATATGTAATAGAACGGTCGGCCAACTACAAGGACATATATGTCCGATTCGGATCAGGTAGACCAAGCTTCTTGAAGATAGACAAGGGCATCAGATTGATGCTAGCTCCCAAATCACATAAACACTTGTCGAATGACAAGTTTCCGATGGTGCAAGGAATAGTAAAGCTTCTAGGATCTTTAAGCTTCGGAGGCAACTTCTGTTACCGCACAGCACTGCATTCCTCCGTTAGAGCAACTGATCTCTAAGTCATCGAGCTTCAATTTCCTGAGAGAGAATACATTTCATAAACTTTGCATATCTAGGCATATGTTCAAGAACTTCAATGAAGGGTATGTTGATGTGAAGTTTCTTGAAAACTTCCAAAAACTTAGCAAATTGCTTATCCAACTTCTGCTTTTGCAACCTTTTAGGAAAAAGAGGTGGAGGATAGAACTGTTTTTTCCCTGTATTACCCTGAGGAGGAGTGTTGACAATAGCTTTCTTTCTTGTTTCCACCTCAGCATCCTTCAGCACCACTGTTTCAACTACAATCTCATTTTCTGGAATTGGTAAGGATGCAGATGGACCTGCATTCTGAACAGAATTTTCAGAATCTTCATCTTGCTGAATTTGGGGGCTCGGGACCTTTCCATACCTCAATGTGATTGCATTCACCTGTTCGTCGACTTCCCTCTTTCCAGGATTGGCTTCTGTATCACTAGGGAGTGTACCAGGTTGTCGATTCAACATAACATTAGCAATCTGCCCAATTTGATTCTCCTAGAGTCTTAATAGACTCAGCCTGGCTTTTGCATATAAGAGCCTGGTTTTTGCACATAAGCCTCAACTCCTCTAATTCAGATTTTTCATTAGCGGATTGACCGACACTTCCTATGCGGGTAGTGTTGAAGTTGGAGTTGTTGCATTGGTGCATACTGTTGTTGAAAACCGGGAGGATTAAATTGATTGGATCCAAACTGCTGATAAGGTTGTTGTACCGCATTCTGATTGTTGCTCCAGCTGAAGTTAAGATGATTCCAGCTGTCAAGATGATAAGTGTTTGGAACTGGTTGCTGCGATCTCTGAAAGTTGCTCATAAACTGAGCTAATTCACTAGATATAGTGCATTGCTCTGTCGTATGCGAACCTGCACAAAGCTCACAAACACTAATCCTATGATGAACTCTATAGTTAGCCAGCGAATCGATCTTCATAGACAAAGCCTTTAGTTGAGCAGTGATAGCCGTAGCTGTATCCACTTTAAGAATTCCTGCTACCTCACTCTGTGGTAATCTCTGGGTTGGATACTGATATTAATTAACAGCCATCAGTTCAATTAGATCATAAGGTTTCATCGTAGCTCTTAGCCCATAAGGCTCCACCTAATGCTACATCGAGCATGAGTCTGGACTTGTGCTCCCAAACCATTATAAAAATAATTGATGATCATCCAATCAGGAATTTTATGATGAGGACACTTCCTAAGTATCTCTTTGTAGCGCTCCCAAGTTTCATATAAAGATTCTCCTGATTACTGCATAAATTGAGTAAGAGCATTCCTGATTGCAGCTGTCTTTGCCATAGGGAAGTATTTAGTGAGAAACTTTTGAGTAAGATCTTCCCAAGTAGTAATCGAACCAGCTGGTAGAGAGTGTAACCAGCTTTAGCCTTGTCCCTTAGAGAGAATGGGAATAGTATCAGCTTCACAGCATCTTCAGAAACACCGTTGAACTTAAAGATATCAGCATATCTCAATGAAATCCCTAATGTGCATATTGGGATCTTCCGTTGGAGAACCCCCAAACTGGATTGAATTCTGCACCCATTGAATCGTGCTAGACTTGATTTCAAAAGTATTAGCCGAGATGGTTGGTCTGACAATGCTAGACTGAATGTCATTGATCTTCGGTTGAGAATAATCCATCAAAGCCTTCGGATTCGCTTCTGGTTCTCCCATTGTAACAAAAACTTTTTCCTCAAAAAAGACACGAGATTGAGAACGCATTCACATACACGCTCTCTAGAATACTTGAAACAAAACAAGTACCCGTGTAAGTAAAATATCTGAGTCACTAAACTTTAACGATCACGGATGACAAGTACATAAACTAAATAATTAACAACACCGAGTCCCCGGAAGCGGCGCCAAAAACTTGTTAGGGCGAAAACACGCGCTAAAATTTACGCAAGTATACGCGTTCGTAAATAGTATAAGATTTAGATCAAATTCATTCCCACAGAGACTCTTTGGTTAATTTAAGAATATGCACCTATGCAATAATGATATGGTTAGTATCCAGTGCTAAGACAAATAACAAGTTGAGTTTGTTTATAACTAAGAACTAAACTAACAATTATAACTAAGAGAACAAGAATGGTTGAATTAATATATATGACAAACATGGGATTCTAACTTCATTACTACTTCATTCAAAGTCATTATTCATAACCTTAGCATGCAATGGTGATGACACTAATCAGATAACACAAAACTAGTAAACGCCAACTATCGTTATACGAATACCCTACTACCAAGCATCCACAAAAGAGATAGAAGTTGAATAGACACCAATTATGTTGAGACCCTATATGTCTATAGAATCTGACAACATAAAGGTTTAATAGCGCAAGTTATCTATCGTGATTACATAGGACAAGTAAGATGGTTAAAATTACCTATGAATCATGCATAACAAATACATGAATCTATGCTAGCATGCCAAGTTCTAAACCTCTATATTCACCGTCGCTTCAATAGAGGTTAACACGCTATCTTATATGTTAGCTACGCACATAAGACGAATAAGCACAACCAATACTAGGTTATCATACAATCACCACACACTAAGGGATCGAAATAATTTAACTAAAGAAATCCATAAATAAATCCGCTAGAACCCCACGACAACGATTAGTTCATAACCGAACTCATCGTCACCATGGGTTCCAATGAAAGCATGATAATGAATAATATAAGAGTACTAAGGTTCAAGAACAAATCGAAAACAAGCATCCAAGTATCAACTATATTAAAGAAAATAAAAGTCTTCTTCTCGGTAACCTTCTCGTGCTCTCTAGGTCTTTTTATTGCTCTCCCATCGCTCCAGGATGACCAGGACTCTCAAAATCTTCAATTTCGACTAAAATCAGGATTCTGGGGCAGAAACCGAGCGCGGGCATTCTATTTTCGGGCGCGGTCGCACTGGAATAGTATTTTCAGCGGCGCGGCCGCCCTGACATTCTGGAAAAATTCTGATAATTCTTCTTTTGGCCATATTTTGAGTTCTGCTCGTCAGAATTAGGCGATTCAACTGCTCACGTGAAGCTAACGAGATTCTCTACAACTTTAGAATGGCCTAGGCTTTCACTTATGATCTTTTTTCAGTATATTTCTTTGAAAATCTTTTTTCTTCATTTAACTAATGCCCGAAATGCACAAACACAAAAACACATTAAAAAAATCAATAACTTGAGTCCAAAAAACCAACTTAAGCCTGAAATGAAGCATTCCAAGTAGATATAAAATCCACTTATCAGGTCACGGCGGTGAGATGCTCGGATGGTGTGCTATTTCTCTCCCGAATTAGTTGAGGTGCGCGTAAGCTGACCTGGACACCTGTTATCAATAAAAAAGCAGTGTTGTGTGTACTATATTTTGAATTGTTGTGCCTCTATATATGGTAGCTTATTCTTCTCGGACCTGGCTTTGATCTATACATAAAAGATTGGAAAATTACCCTGCAACTCTGTTTATCAAATCCAACTTCTTTTACCTTCAACAGATGCAGAATGCAATTTATTAAAATAAAATGTTATGTTTTGTATCACTGTTTTACTATGCAAAAAAAATTATTTTTAATAGATTTATTTATTCATGAGAAAATTTAGATACGTCAATTCGTTCCTAAATGCTTATCTATATAATCTTAAAGGCTACTATTTCTCATATAAGATTTATCCACTAATTTATCCATGACCCATAATCTATGACCCGCTTTATTTTTTTACACATAAAATTTTATATTATACAGATATCCATGAATCTTTCACATTAAAATTCATCTTAACCCATATAAAAACTAATCTAACATATCAATTTAGACACTTAAACTGCTCCCTGATTATAGCAACTAAATAATACGTTTAAATTTTTTTGAATTCTATTCATCGTAATTTTTGTTACAAATAAACGATTTCTCTCAGATCTATCATTATTTTTTCTCTCCTTCTTCTTCTTCTTCTCTCTCAATTTCTTCGTGTGTATATATATATATATATCGTAATGTATGTGTGATTTGTTTAACTTGTTTGATTTGTGCATGATAAAGATATAGTTGATTATACATCAATTATTTTGAAATTAATGTATTTAGATATGTGTTTGTATTTGTGATTATCATTGTATCTATTACAAAATTAAATTTCTATAATGATTTCTCCTATCTTTTTGATATTTGTGTTTACATGTTGGAGTGATTTTTTATACTTCTTATTTTCCAATTTCAGGGGATTATCAAGACTAAAATAACTCATCAATGTTTGAGGCGATTGATAGTTTCATATCCATCACTCCACCTGTATAGTTCCTTTGTGTATTACGAATATGTAGACCTCTCATAGGAAATGGTAACCATTGTGGTGCGTTAATTGATTTAAAGTATGTACAAGATTTAACCATTGTCTTTTGAATATTTTTTGGATTGTTTTTTTTGCACTCCAACTGTTTGATTTAGTTCTAAATAACTTCATTTCGATTTTTTTGTTGTTTTTTAGCATAATGTTATACTTTTGTTGTTGTATTTGATTTTTCTCATTTTTTGTTAATTGTGGAACTTGGTGGATTATTTTCTGATTATATTGTTCTCCATATTAGTTTAGATTTGTGCAGACGCGGGGATGAATCTCACAATGTTTTCAACAAATTTTAAGTCAGGTGTGCACGACTATTTAATTTCACCGTGTTTTTGTTGAGTTTGTATCTTTTTATTCGATTTTAATATCAATAAATAGTTGCAGGCTACTATTCCATAATCGTGCACTTAAGATTATGTAGTTTAATTACTGGTGAGATATTATGTTGATACTCATTTGATTTTATGTTGATAAAATATACAGGTTAGGAGAAATATCAAGAGATCTAAAGTCAGTATTTCTTTTCGCCTTTATTGCTTTAGCATTATTTTTTATTATGTTGATATTATGTTGATACTCATTTGATTTTATGTTGATAAAATATACAGGTTGTTATAGCATTGTTCATGATTATGACAAAAGTGATATATTTTATACCACTTTTTTCTCCGGTTTTTTCTACCTTCCTGATAAGTGGCATTTTATACCACTTAAAGCGTCTTATAATAGCTTAAATTGGTGTCTTGAAATCAAGTATTTTGTGTATTTGATGCGTTTTTCTAGTGTTTGTGCATTTCAGGGTATTAGTTGCATTGCGGGGGAGAATTCATCAATAATAAGCCTTGGCATGTGTTTAGCATTGTAAGTGGGAAGACAGGAACAGATTGCAGCGAAGAAACGGAGCAAAACAGATCAATTTTCCAGAAAGGGTCTGAGCGCCCGCTTAGCTCTGAGCGGCCGCGCAGGAAGCTGAGCGCCCGCTCAGCTATGCTGAGCGGCCGCGCAGGGTCGTAATTTCAGAATAATTATTTTAGACTCCTATTTCTGTTAGGCTTCCAACTTCTGAGTAATCTGAGTTTTATGGGACTCCTATATAAGTAGATTTCAGAGACGTTTCACAAAGGTTGGATCGTTGTATTAATCGAAGAGCGAAGGAGATAAGGAAGAAGACCGTTTTAGCACACCGCAACAAAGAGGAAGCATATTTTCTTGTGATTCTTTATTTCGTTGTAACATTGGATGCTAGTTTTCTTACTTTGAACCTATTTACTCTTGTGACGTACTCTGGTTTAATATAATTAGTTTAGTTATTATTCTCCTGTGTTTATTTATCATGTTTTCATATGAACCCATGATGACGATAAGTGCTATCATGGGCTAATTGTGATCATGGGATCGTAACGGATTTACTATGGAATTCTTTAGTTAAGTTGTTTAATACCTTAGTGTGTGATGATTGTATGATATCTAGTATTGGTTGTGCTTATTCGTCTTATGTGCGTCGCGAACATATAAGATAGGGTGTTAATCTCTTGTGAAGCGACGGTGGATCTTGAGATTTAGAACTTGCCATGCTAGCATAGGTTCATGTATGATGTTGTATGATTAGTGGGTAACTCTAACCGTTTTATTCACCCTGTGTAATCAAAAGGAATAACTTGTTCTTAAATCGTTATGTTGTCAATTTCTGTAGACATATAGGGACTCAACATAATTGATGCCTATTCAACTTATATCTTAATTGTGGATGTTTGGTAGAATGGTATTAGTACAATGAAAGTTGGCTTTTATCAGTTTCGTGTTATTCGATTAATATCATCATTGTTGCATGCTAAGGGTAATAACAATGACTATTGAAGGAAGTAGTAATGAAGTTGTGATCTCATGAGTGTTTTAATATTGTTAATTTTAAGTATTAATTAAGTGCTCAATTGTAGTAGTTAATTGTAGTTAATAATTAGTTAATCAATTCTATGCGTTATTGTCTTAACATTGAGAAGTAATCATACATTGGTGAGTGAGTTTAATTGAACAATAATTAGTCTGAGTCTCTGTGGGAACGAACTAGAAAGTATTCTATATTACTTGCGAACGCGTATACTTGCGTGTATTATTAGCGCGTGATTTCGCCCTAACAAGTTTTTGGCGCCGCTGCCGGGGACTCGGCGTATTTGTTTAGTTTATGTACTTACCATCATTGGTCATTAGGACTCAGTGATTAAGACATGTTACTTATTGTTTTCGGTTGTGTTTCAGGTACTTTAGCGAGCGTTTATGCAAACTCGTTCTCGTACTCGCAAGAGGACTTTAGATACAGCTGAGGAGACATACGAAGTTCTTTATATTCCGGAGAAGATAGATTTTGAAGATTCGGATTCAGGAAGTGAGCAGAAAGAGCCAGTAATCATGGGTGATCGTATTGTTCCGGCAGATCCAGCTCTTATGGACTTTTCTCGGCCTAAAATTGATGACATTCAGTCAAGCATTCTTCATCCGGCTATCCAACCTAACACCTTTGAAATCAAGCCGGGCACTATTCAGATGGTGCAGAATTCTGTTTCTTTTGGAGGTGCTGCGATTGAAGACCCCAACATGCACATAAGGAATTTTGTCGAGATTTACAGTACTTTCAAATACAATGGTGTGACTGATGAGGCTATCAAGCTGAGGCTTTTCCCATTCTCTCTAAGGGATAAAGCTAATGACTGGTTACATTCTGAACCAGCTGGGTCCATCACTACTTGGCAAGATCTTGCGCAAAAGTTTCTGGTGAAGTTTTATCCAATGGCAAAGACTGCTGCTATGAGGAGTGCTCTTACTCAGTTTGCGCAGCAACCTACAGAATCTATGTGCGAAGCTTGGGAGCGCTACAAGGAAATGTTGAGAAAGTGTCCACATCATGGAATGCCCGATTGGATGGTGATCACTGGTTTCTATAATGGTTTGGGGGCCCAATCTCGGCCCAAGCTCGATGCAGCAGCTGGAGGAGCCTTGTGGGCCAAAAGCTATACTGAGGCTTATAATCTTATTGAGACTATGGCTGCAAATGAGCATCAAAACCCAAATCAAAGGATGATACCTGGGAAGGTAGCAGGTATTCTGGAAGTCGATGCAGCCACCGCTATTGCAGCGCAGCTCCAAGTACTGTCTATGAAGGTCGATTCTTTAGCCACCTATGGAGTCAATCAGATAGCTATGGTCTGTGAGCTTTGTGCAGGTTCTCATGCTACGGATCAGTGTTCTCTTGTTAACGAATCTGTTCAGTATGTGAACAATTATCAGCGACAACAGCAGCCTGTGCCAGCTACTTATCATCCTAACAACAAAAATCATCCAAATTTTAGCTGGGGTAATAATCAGAATGCTATTTAGCAACCATATCAGCAAGGTGTGAGTAAGCAGTTCAATCCACCTGGATTCCAGCAACCGCAAGCAATATGCTCAAAGGCAATCATATCCTCAACAGGGAGGTGCAGCTGCACCCACTAGTGCTGATTTTGAGGAACTTAAGCTGTTGTGCAAGAGTCAGGCGGTGTCGATCAAAACCTTGGAAAATCAAATTGGCCAAATAGCCAATGCAGTGCTAAATCGTCAACCTGGCATACTTCCCAGTGACACTGAAGTGCCAGGCAGGAAGGAAGCTAAAGAGCAAGTCAGGGCTATTACCTTAAGGTCTGGAAAGGTTGCTGATGCTAAAAAAGTAAAAGAAGGAGAAGCTGAAGTTGGAGATGGAGATGAAGAAGCTAAGCAAAAGGAGAAAGCGGTGGAACCCAGAAAGACTACTGTTGAACACACTCTGCCTGAGGGTAATACAGGGGAGAAACAACTCTATCCTCCACCACCTTTCCCTAAGAGATTGCAACAACAAAAGCTGGATAAGCAGTTCAGTAAGTTTCTGGAGGTGTTCAAGAAACTTCACATCAATATACCTTTCGCTGAGGCTCTGGAGCAAATGCCTAGTTATGCGAGGTTTATGAAGAGTATTCTTTCAAGGAAGGTGAACCTGGATAACCTTGAGACCGTTGCTCTAACGGAAGAATGCAATGATGTGCTCCAGCAAAAGTTACCTCCAAAGCTTAAAGATCCAGGTAGTTTCACCATTTCTTGCACCATTGGCAAGTTGCCTTTTGACAAGTGCCTTTGCGATTTGGGAGCAAGCATCAATCTAATGCCGTTGTCGATCTTTAAAAAGTTGGATTTGCCTGATCCAAAGCCCACCTACATGTCTCTACAATTGGCTGATCATTCTATTACTTACCCAAGAGGCATAGTGGAGGATGTGCTAGTCAAGGTGGATAAGCTCTTCTTTCGTGCCGACTTTGTTATTCTGGATTTCAAGGAAGATAAGAAGATTCCCATAATCTTGGGAAGACCTTTCTTGGCTACCATCCGTACCTTGATAGATGTGCAGAAAGGTGAACTTACTATGCGGGTGCAGGATCAGGATGTGACATTCAATGTATTCAAAGCAATGAAATTCCCTACAGAAGATGAAGAGTGCTTAAAAGTGGATGTGGTTGATTCTGCGGTTACTTCAGAATTCGATCATATGCTAATGTCTGATGCATTAGAGAAGGCCTTAGCGGGGGATTTTGACAGTGATGATGAGGATGGCAATGAGCAATTACAATATCTTAATGCTTCTGCCTGGAAGCGAAAGCTAGACATGCCGTTTGAATCTCTTGGTACTTCTGACCTCAAAAATGCTGAAGGAAAGCTCAAACCATCAATTGAGGGAGCACCCACCTTGGAGCTTAAGCCATTTCCTGAACACTTGAGGTATGCTTTTTTAGGTGATGCATCTACTTTACCTGTTATTATTGCATCTGACCTTTCAGGTAGTGAGGAGGACAAACTCTTAAGGATCTCGGCTATTGGATGGACCATAGCAGACATCAAAGGGATCAGCCCTTTATATTGCATGCATAAGATTCTTCTAGAGGAGGGTAGTAAGCCGACTGTTGAGCAACAGCGCAGACTTAATCCTATCATGAAAGAGGTGGTGAAGAAAGAAATTCTGAAGTGGCTAGATGCAGGAATCATTTATCCTATTTCTGACAGTTCTTGGGTGAGCCCCGTGCAATGTGTATCTAAGAAAGGAGGTATCACTGTGGTAGCAAATGAGAAGAACGAGCTCATCCCCACTCGAACAGTCACAGAATGGAGAGTATGCATGGATTACAGAAAGTTGAACAAGGCCACGAGGAAGGATCACTTTACTCTTCCGTTTATTGATCAGATGCTTGACAGGTTGGCTGGTCATGAGTATTATTGTCTTCTAGATGGCTACTCAGGTTATAATTAGATTTGTATTACACCAGAGGATCAAGAAAAGACTATCTTCACTTGTCTATTTGGCACATTTGCTTTTCGCAGAGTTTCGTTTGGGTTATATGGCGCACCGGCCACTTTTCAAAGATGTATAATGGCTATATTCTCTGACATGATTGGAAATAATGTCGATGTGTTCATGGACGACTTCTTCGTCTTTGGACACTTGTATGATGAATGTTTGAATAATCTTCGTGTAGTGCTAAAAAGGTGTGTGGAAACTAATTTGGTGCTCAATTGGGAAAAATGTCATTTTATGGTGCGTGAAGGCATTATTCTTGGGCATAAAGTCTCTAGCAAGGGTCTTGAGGTGGACAAAGCCAAGGTGGGAGTCATTGAAAATCTTCCACTACCTATTTCTGTGAAAGGAATTCGTAGTTTTCTTGGTCATGCGGGTTTTTATCGGCGTTTCATCAAGGACTTTTCAAAGATATCTAAGCCGCTGTGCAACTTGCTTGAGAAGGATGTGCCTTTAAAATTTGATGATGAATGTTTGACGGCATTCGAGACTCTTAAGAAGAGTTTGATCACTGCACCAGTTATTACAGCGCCTGATTGGACGGAGCCTTTTGAGATGATGTGCGATGCGAGTGATTATGCGGTGGGTGCAGTTCTTGGGCAGCGCAAGAATAATCTCTTTCATGTGGTCTACTATGCTAGCAAGACCTTAAATGGGGCCCAAATGAACTACATCACTAATGAGAAGGAGCTCTTGGCTATAGTCTTCGGTTTCGAAAAATTTCGATCTTATCTGCTTGGGATAAAAGTGACAGTATTCACTGATCATGCGGCCATTCGCTATTTGGTTTCCAAGAAGGATTCGAAGCCAAGACTCATTCGTTGGGTGCTCTTGCTACAGGAATTTGAGTTAGAGATCAAGGATCGAAAAGGTATTGAGAATCAAGTAGCTGACCATCTATCTAGATTGGAGAATCCCGAGTCTACTTCACATGATAAGACATTGATCAACGAATCTTTTCCGGATGAGCAGTTGTTCGCAGTTCAGGAGGAAGAGCCATGGTTCGCAGATATTGTGAATTATCTTGTCAGCAATATAATGCCTCCTAATCTGACCGTAACTCAAAAGAAGAAGTTTCTGCATGAGGTGAAGTGGTATATGTGGGATGAACCGTATTTGTTTAGACACGGAGCTGAACAGATCATCAAGAGATGTATCCCATTCTGTGAGACGGAAGGGATATTACGAGACTGCCACTCCACAGTTTATGGTGGACACTATGGTGGTGAAAAGACGGTAGCTCGTATTCTGCAAACAGGTTTTTTCTGGCCTACTTTGTTTAAGGATGCTCATCGGTTTGTTTTAAGGTGTGATCGTTGCCAAAGAGTGGGAAATCTTACGAGAAAGGATGAGATGCCGTTAAATGTGATGCTTGAAGTCGAAATCTTTGATGTATGGGGAATCGATTTCATGGGGCCTTTTGTTTCGTCCTGCAATAATTAGTACATCTTGCTGGCAATCGATTATGTCTCAAAATGGGTAGAAGTCAAGGCTCTACCAATAAATGATACAAGGGCAGTATTGAATTTTCTTCAAAAGCAGATTTTCACAAGGTTTGGAACGCCACGAGTAATCATAAGTGATGAAGGGTCGCATTTTTGCAACCGTAAGTTCACTTCTATGATGCAGCGCTATAATGTGAATTATCGAGTTGCTACCGCCTATCATCCATAAACAAATGGTCAAGTGGAAGTGTCTAACAGAGAGATCAAGTGCATTTTAGAGAAGGTTGTTTATCCGTCAAGAAAGGATTGGTCTTTAAAGCTCGATGAAGCTGTTTGGGCTTACAGGACAGCATACAAAACTTACAAAACTTCACTTGGTATGTCCCCGTTTCAACTGGTGTATGGTAAGGGATGTCATTTACCAGCGGAGCTTGAGCATAAGGCCTATTGGGCGTTGAAGAAGTTGAACCTGGATCTAGATGCAGCTGGAAAGAAGCGAATGCTTTAGCTGAATGAACTTGATGAATTTCGACTCCAAGCGTACGAGAACAACAAAATGTACAAGGAAAAAGTGAAAAGGTGGCACGATAGGAAGCTGCATCCTAAGTTATTCGTGCCGGGGTAACAAGTTCTCTTATTCAACTCTCGTCTCCGACTTTTTCCTGGGAAGTTGAAATCAAGGTGGTCTGGACCTTTTATTGTCAAAACTGTGTTTCCACATGGAGCGGTGGAGATTTTTGAGAATGATCCGGACCAAGCATTCAAGGTTAGTGGTCAACGTTTGAAGCACTACTTTAGGGACACGGCAAACCGGGAAGTGGTTAGTGCCGTTTTATTGTCAACTTGAGGAAGGTACGTAACGTCAAGCTAATGACGAAAAAGAAGTGCTTCGTGGGAGGCAACCCATGATTTGTTGTTACAGGAACCCTTAGAAGTTAATAACCTATCCAAAATCACAAAAAAATCAAAAAAATGGAGCATGGACTGGGAGAAATTTTTTTATGATCAATAAAAAACCAGAAAAAATCAGAAAAATAAAAACACAAAACACAGCCCATAAACCCTCGACCTATTTCCCCATTATCCCATGATTTTAACCCTTAACCCCACTCATAATCAAATTCTACCCTAATCCATACCCTATATATACATACACCTATCCCATATATCTCCCATACACTTTCAACACTTCAACTCTCTCCTAAACACAAAAACACAAATCTCAAGCACTTTTACTCAGTTTCGATGGCACCCAAGAGAGCAAGGACTATCGATAACAGCAGCACTGTCCCTACTGCCGATTCCTCGAGGGGTACTGCTGCGAGCCTCATTTGAATGATAGGGTTGCTGAGGAGGAGTACACTAGGCTTCTGGGGAAGCCAATTTTGAAGGAGAGGAGATTCTTACCATCGAGGAGGGATGGTGAGTTGTTACCTATGATTGCTGAGAAGGGGTGGATAGCTTTTTATGAGTCACCTGAAGCAGTGCCGATGAGTGTGGTTCGCGAGTTCTATGCGAACGCGAAGGCCGAGAAGAATGGGTATTCCGTGGTCCAGGGGATGACGGTGGATTATCACCCTGCGGCGATTCGCCGTGTGATTGGGCAGAGACAGAGGAAGCCCACGGAGGAGAACTGGAACGAGAAGACTGCTGAGAATTTTGACTTGGATTTGATTTGTGCTACTCTCTATAGGCCGGGCACAGTTTGGACCTTCAAGACTGGAATTAATGAGTATCGTCACTTTCCGGCGATAGCTATGAATAGGTATGCCCGTGCATGGAATGCTTTTATTTGTGCTAATATTTTGCCTACTTCGCATGCACATGAGGTCACAGTTGAGAGAGCACAATTGTTGTGCGGAATTTTGAATGAGTAATATGTGAACCTTGGTGAGTTTATCTACCAAGGAATTCTGAAGTTTTTGAGGGGAGCTAAGCACATGAACATCCCTTATGCATCTACGGTTACCAAGCTTTGCCGAGCGGTGGGAGTTCAGTGGCCGTCTCATGAGCAGTTGCAGTTGTCGGCCGCTCCTATTGACTCCGGGACTCTGCATGCAATGCAGGAGTGGACCGGTAGTGAGCCCGAGGAGCATGGGCTGGTTTATCGTCTTCCAGGAGGGCGTCCAGCACAAGGTGCTACCATGGCGAGGCCAAGGCGTGATGAGGCTGGTTCTTCTAGAGCTCAGAAGGGTGCTGGGATGGCTGATGCCCAGTATAGGAGGCTGTCACGGAGGATGGATGCCATGTACGAGACGTAGAGCAGGTTTGCTCAAGAGCTCACCCTTGCACTAGGGACTGCTTTTCGAGACCTTGGAGCTGACATCCAGTGGCCAGTTTTTGGTGAGGACTCTGCATATCCGCCTCCTGATACACCACCCTCTGAGGGTGATGATGATGATGATCTCTTCGAGTAGGTATACCCTGTGTTCCTTTCTACTACCTTCATTGGGGACAGTGAAGATTTTAAGTTTGGGGGTGGTAGTTAAGGAATATTTTTTGTGTGTGTCATATAGTTGCATATTCATGATAGTTTAGTTCATATAATTGCATAATTTTTGTCATATAGTTTTTTTATATAACTTTAATTGTTTATCATGTCATGTAGCTCATGCATTTTCCATGATCCCTTTTGCGCTGATTTACCAATTGATTTGTGATGTTGATGCGAGTGTAGTGATAGCGTTAAAGTAATGTTGAGTCGTGTAGGTTGATATGCATGCTAGAAACACTTGTATTTTCACTAAATCTTTGAGAATGCTTAAAGACTAGAATGTTGTTATGGTTTGATGGTTTTCGAGGTTAATCTATTTATTATGCTTAATTTTATAATAGGTTCTTAGTGATAAAAGGCATGAAAAGAAATAAAATGGAGTAAAAATGGAAATCGTTGCTAATTGTGGCTAGGCGTCAAATGGCTAGTAGCCGGCTCGTATGTTTATGCGAGTAGTCTAGGGTTGAACAAGATGGAGCGAAACGCACTTGCTCA
The DNA here is from genome assembly GCF_009905375.1 of Apium graveolens. NCBI lineage: Eukaryota > Viridiplantae > Streptophyta > Magnoliopsida > Apiales > Apiaceae > Apium > Apium graveolens. The sequence continues at coordinate 271,394,371 of NC_133649.1, forward strand.
GAAATTTTGAAAAAAAAAAGAAAAAAAAAGAAAAGAAAAAAATAAGAAAAAAAATAAAGAGTTAATGCATAATTGATCACGAGTGGGCTCTTTGGTATTTGAGTTATTAAGTTCTTAGGGGACTTTGTGCCTAGTGACCTAAGGCTTTTATAGTCTGGGATCCGCTAACCAACCGCTCACTACATGGATGCCATTGTATAAGTCTTTTATGGACCTCACTCATTGCACGGTCAAATAAGCATTTGTTTGTTATAAATAAAAAGCATGATTCCGTAATAAGCTCCAGGATTCTTGAAGTGTTATAAGTCACTTTGTGCCTAGAATTTTTATTCTTTGTATAATCATGTGATTGCCTTGATGATAGTTGGGTCATGATAATTGATCTAGTTCCGAAGCATATCTGTTAAGCAGCTACACACACCACGTTTCTGGCTGTATGTTAGTTTGCAGGATTTGATTGATCTTTATTCACCTAATTGCATTTGTTGAGATGTCGTAAGTTGGTTGGTTTGGTCGTAGTATGGGGGATCACTCCATTTCATGTAGATTGCATTCATGCATGTTTTTATTTTATTTTTGAGTCTGTGACGCTTGAGGACAAGCATCGATTTAAGTTTGGGGGTGTGATAAGTGGCATTTTATACCACTTAGAGCGTCTTATAATAGCTTAAATTGGTGTCTTGAAATCAAGTATTTTGTGTATTTGATGCATTGTTCTAGTGTTTGAGCATTTCAGGGTATTAGTTGCATTGCGGGGGAGAATTCATCAATAATAAGCCTTGGCATGTGTTTAGCATTGTAAGTGGGAAGAGAGCAGCAGATTGTAGCGAAGAAACGGAGCAAAACAGATCAATTTTCCAGAAAGGATCTGAGCGCCCGCTCAGCTATGCTGAGCGGCCGTGCAGGGTCGTAATTTCAGAATAATTATTTTAGACTCATATTTCTGTTTGGCTTCCAACTTCTGAGTAATCTGAGTTTTATGGGACTCCTATATAAGTAGATTTCAGAGACGTACTCTGAACCTATTTACTCTTGTGACGTACTCTGGTTTAATATAATTAGTTTAGTTATTATTCTCCTGTGTTTATTTATCATGTTTTCATATGAACCCATGATAAAGATAAGTGCTATCATGGGCTAATTGTGATCATGGGGTCGTAACAGATTTACTATGGAATTCTTTAGTTAAGTTGTTTAATACCTTAGTGTGTGATGATTATATGATATCTAGTATTGGTTGTGCTTATTCGTCTTATGTGCGTCGCGAACATATAAGATATGGTGTTAATCTCTTGTGAAGCGACGGTGGATCTTGAGATTTAGAACTTGCCATGCTAGCATAGGTTCATGTATGATGTTGCATGATTAGTGGGTAACTCTAACCATTTTATTCGCCCTGTGTAATCAAAAGGAATAACTTGTTCTTAAATCGTTATGTTGTCAATTTCTGTAGACATATAGGGACTCAACATAATTGATGCCTATTCAACTTCTATCTTAATTGTGGATGTTTGGTAGAATGGTATTAGTACAATAAAAGTTGGCTTTTATCAGTTTCGTGTTATTCGATTAATATCATCACTGTTGCATGCTAAGGGTAATAACAATGACTATTGAAGGAAGTAGTAATGAAGTTGTGATCTCATGAGTGTTTTAATATTGTTAATTCTAAGTGTTAATTAAGTGCTCAATTGTAGTAGTTAATTGTAGTTAATAATTAGTTAATCAATTCTAAGTGTTATTGTCTTAACATTGAGAAGTAATCATACATTGGTGAGTGGGTTTAATTGAACAATAATTAGTCTGAGTCTCTGTGGGAACGAACTAGAAAGTATTCTATATTATTTGCGAACGCGTATACTTGCGTGTATTATTAGCGCGTGATTTCGCCCTAACACTTCCCCCGGTTTTAATCATCAGGATTGTATATCATTATATATATCTTTGTACTTGTAGGAGAAAATTTGGAATAAGAAGTGATGAAGGAACTTACGGGGGAAAATACCACTTTTTTAGTACGATGAGATTGTCATATTAAATCTGAAGCAACTCAAGATCATAAGGAATTGCTAGAAAAAGTAATGACCTGAGGATTATAGAGATATTGTATTATATTTAATGTTTGCAGTTGCAAGATTTACTGATTTTTCAGAATTACGTGAACTGTGGAGCATATTTAAAGAGAGATTTTGGAAGTCAATTGAATTATATATGCCAGTAAAGAATGCGCATCAGTTGGAAGGAATGCGCATCAGTTGAACATTTTTGGTATTATGTTAAACTGTAGAAACATCTATGTACTGTAAATATTGAATGGAAAGACAAATAACACATATTATGCTTAATCTGTTAAACTGAATGTGATGACTCTGAATCAGATATGAACTTGGTACAAGCCATTTTATGGTCAATGAGCTATTGGTGTGATGGAAAACTTCAAGATTAGCATCTACACTTCATCCAGGTAGTTAAGTAACCTACTTTATTGATTTATAGAAAATTAAGTGACCTACTAATATTTTTGAGATCCATATTTGTTTGAATTCAGACTGAAATAAGATCACGATTAAGTTTTAGTTAAATGATCGGTGTAAGATATTATTCCTTTCTACGAAAAGAGCACGTCTTAAGTCTAATTTATGTTTTCATAAACAGGTTGAGATTCATACTTGCGGGTTTCGCCATGTTATGTTGAAGGAAGAACATATGCAAATTTATATCCTCAGATGCTCAAATTAAATGACTGGCCTCCATCAAATAAGTTTGAAGATCTATTGCCTCGCCATTATGACAACTTTATTAGTACATTACCTTCCAGGCATACACAAATCATAGAAATGGTTTTCTCAATCTTTCTGTGAAGTTGCCACCTAATGTACTTAAACCTCATTTGGGTCCAAAGATATATATTGCTTATGGTGTAAATTACCTTGCTGAAACTGATAAGGTCAATACGGATGCTTAGGTTATCACATTTTCCCTCTTTCTTTGCTTCCTTAACACGTCGCTAAACAACACAATACAAACATTTAACATTTGTGTAATGTAGGCTCTTAAGTTGCTCAAGCATTTTTTTATTCTAGATTGAATAATTATAAAAAGTATATGCATTTATCTCTCAGTTTATATACGGGGTTCGGTTTTCTCTTGATTAAGAGGCATATTAAATTGTTGGTAGAATTAAAATAAGGTTCTTCTTGAATTGTTAGGCTTGATTAATTTGTGTATTGTAAAAGTTTTAATAATTAAAGTAGTAGTTGTAATCTAAATTATTAGAAGGAAAATTGCATAATGAACATATTATAATGAAAGGAAATTTCACTCATGTGCTGACGTGCAGTTTTAATCTCAAAGCACTCTTTCTCGATATTTGTAAATTGGTCGGTTCTTTGCTAGGCTTCTTTCCTCCTTATACAACATGTCTCATTTTAAATTTTACACATCATGAATCTTTAGTTAGACATCAGACAAGCATTTTTATCTCATTTTCAATAAGTTGAATTAAATTATTGGTCTATAGCATGGCGGAGAAAATGGTACATTTTGCTGACTCTTCTTACATAAATTATTCTACTATTTATCCCTGGAGAATTTAAGTGTATTAGAAATTGTTTCTTTGTTCTTATGCTTTAGACTATGGTTATATGTAATTTGTTTAACCCACCAGCTTATTATATTGATTTTATGAATTTTATTTTAATATTATATTTAATAAAAGTTTACTTTTTTTTTGCTTATAATGTTTAAAGATCCAATATATGTTTAAGTTTATCCAAATTTAACAATGTTATTGAGTTTAATAACATAAAATTATAAGTAAGATTGATATTATTCAAAAGCAAATATTATCGCTATTGGGTTGATGTTCTGCAATATGTATTATAATTTTGGACATGTATCAAGTTGAAATTTTAATTCAGTTACTTGAATGCATATGCTGCTTCAAATTATCGTTTGATACATTAGTAATTCTACGTAGTATAATATACCTTCAAATTAGGTCTTCATTATTTGTTTGAACTTTTATCTGATCTTTATTATTAAAATTTGTATTCTAGGTTTATTGAGAATTTTTCTAATCACGTCATTGTTGGTGTGCAGATAGAAGAAAAGGATGTGGTATATATGAATCAATATGATTCGTCTTCTCTTCAACCATTTGATGTACAAAAAAATTTAAAGACGATTGTAGATAAAAGATTTATGAAAAGAAGTGAGTAATATAGTATGGACTCCGAACATAATTCTTTAACTACAAGGTTTGTTGATCATGTTTTGTTCATCATGTAGGTTATATAGGTTATTTTCCAGAAGTTCTCCAATCCGCATGGTCCAGTTTTGTTACAATCAAATGGTACGGTTTGAATCTGCTTAGTTTTGAAAGTGTGCACAATGATTTAATTAATTTTGAATCTGCTTAAATAAAATGGTACCATTTTATTTTATTATATAGAAAAATGAAAAAAATGATTATTAGCCGTCTTTGTCAAGTTTTAAGTTCGTTAATGTTTGCTATATATCGAAAGCTTTCATTCTTACAACAGTGACGAGTATATTGCCATTTTTCGTATAACCTTGAATGCCCAAGAAGTTTGAATCATTAGGTTTATTCATCTATATTATCTTAAAGGCTACTATTGCCAATATAACTTTTACCCACTAATTTCCTAGGAAAAGTATGCTAAATTTGATGTAGACAATTGCTCTAGTGATTGTAAAGTAGGGGAACATGAAGAAAAGGTTGAGAGTGATGGTTGAATAAATGATATCATTTTTACAGTCAGTAAAACCTCTCTCATGCATGTGCCTTCGACTTCAAAGGAGACGAAAAATATTTTCCAATTTTTTTATGAAACTGATTCTTTTTATGTGCTTTTCGGCTTTATCAAGTAAGTTTGCTTTGTTGTGGGATACCTAAATTTATTCTTATTGCTTAAAGTTCTTATAATTACCCGTAGTTATACATTCTTCTGATCATTATGCACTTCCTCATGATTTTCCTCGTGTCGTAAATGTTTATAAATTCATTTTATAGTCTGCTGGAGTCTGGATGGATCCTCTTATCATACAAAATACGAGGATGATTGCGGAGCCATGAACTGATCTCGGCCTTGTGTCATGTTCACGGTAGAAAATCTGATATATAAAATTGTCAAATGGGTATAATGTGCATTTTTCTCTCTGCGTTTTGTCTTCATATGCTAAAATTTCTCGGTGGTATATTTTGCAGTAAGAAGCAGTTGTAAAATACAAGATTTACTTAATAAAATTGTTTAACAATTCATAGAGTAAGGAAAACCTCTAATTTAGTTGATGAACGGGATGGTCGTGTCCATATATCACCAAAAATTGACCAATTAAATTATAATTTGACAAATCCACTCAGTGGAGACAGTAACTGGAATGACTCTTTTGCAGATGATACATCTGGTATGGAGGAGATTGATCTTGAGGATCCCTTTGATATATGTCATGGTAAGGATCTTAATATAAATAGTGATAAAGATGGAATGTCTGAACTCCTCCACTTTGATTTAGAGATGATGTTGGTTGAAGATATTTTCACAGATAAATACACAAAAAGTTGATAGAAAATCTTCTAATATATATTCCAAGATGTATTGAGTTAATTAGCACACTACTAGAATTCTGTCAATAGACATCGGTTCTTAGACATCGGTTGCTCAGACAACCGATGTCAAAGGTATTTTAGACATCGGTTATTTCTAAAGCGATGTTACTGCGTTTATTACACATCAGTCAATAAAATAACCGATGTTAATAGTTATTTTTAAAAAATAAGAAACATGAATTAGACATCGGTTTTTAACATAACCGATGTCGAGTTTTCTTAGACATCGGTTTAAAATTACAACCGTTGTTAATGATTAATTTTAAAAAATTTAAAAAACACGCGGATAAATTCCCCCTCTGTTTTCCAAATGTTCCCCCTAAACTAAACCCCCCCCCCAATTTCCCCCCTTCAGGACTAAATTATAATATTCTATCCCCTTTCACACTCCTCTCTCTCTCTCGCTCTCTCGCTCATACTCCCGTCTCTCTCTCCCTCTCATTCTCTTCTTTCTCTTCCATCTCTCTCTCTCTCCAATTCAACATAGGCGGGAGATTTGCATTTCCTAAATTCTCTCCAATCTACTACACTTAACCTTTGTATTTTCCCCTAAATCACAAATACACACACACACATACAACAAACACTTCATATTCACCGGTAATTTTCTAGGTCATGAAAGAAGAACCGACGGCTTCGGCGATCGCATCTCGCCGTTCGGTTAGTCACAATCTCCACTTCTCACTCCTTAATCAAATTATGTATATATATGTGTGTGTTTTTATATGTATTTGAAACGCTAATTGTGTGTTAATTTCAGTTTTGAACAGAAAAGACCTAGTGTTTTCGTGTACGGTAAGAGTGTAGTCGATGTTCAGAGCCCCGAACGAGATAATTCGTTCGATGATTTCGAAGAACCTCGTCCGAAAACTAGGAGGAGGGGTTTGGGTAGCTCAAACAGAGATGGTGAGTAGGTAGGTGGTTTGGGTAGTGATGCTGAAGTGGGCGTTTGTATGTATATCCAGGAGGGATGTGTTTCTGGATTGACTGAGATTGTGAAGGAAGTGGCTGGGAAAGTGCAGAACATGGATGTTAATGGTGCACCTGTAGTGTTTGAGGAAATGCGTGATCCAGAAAAGGTGGATAATTCGAATGTGTGTTTGGATGGTGATGTACGTTTCCATCAGTCGGTCTGATCTGTTGCTGAAATCTTGATTACTTTTGTTACACAACTGTGAAAATGCTGTCCTTTTTGCGTTGTGTGTTTTGTTGTGATGATGAACTGAACACTGGACAGTCTGACTCCAAGATTCACTATGATGGACGTCCATTCAGGTCGGATAATTATCATGTTATTCCTAGTAATTATGATACATTTTTAAGGACCATATCACCTAATCCAGTTCTTAGTACACTAACTGCTACAAGAACTCGATCTCAAAATGATTCCACTTGTTTCGATTTTTCACAAACATCGAAGAGCATACTAAAACATACCCTGCCAAGAATCCATAACAAAGATCCGGAAAAAACACCAGTTATACCTACTAATGTCATTCTAAAATCAACCAGGAATCAGGAAAGATGTTGTGTCCGGAGTTCTGAAGAAACCTTTGTCTCCACAACCTTTCAAGGATTACCATGCGGCACTGCTTTGTGCTGACGACTATTACCTCGAGGTACATACTTCAAAGTTTAATTAAAATTTGCTCCTTACTAATATATAATAAATGTGCACAGATATAAATGTGAGTACATTTTAGTGCTGGACTAGTACGTGATCAGTGATGACATTAACTGTGATTATTCACTATAGTCGTAAGGCATACTGGTTTTAATTTGGAATTTAACCAAGTGATAGGCTTTCCTTTGCCTGAAGTATTACTACATTAAAATAGGAATAATGTTTTTTGTAATATTTAGTTACTAGAAATTGCTTTTTTTGGTATTTATAAGTATCCTGTGCAATTGTAGTATTAAGGGAAGGCTTCTGCAACCTCGAAAGCAATCTTGGGATGATTTCGTGTTCTGATGGCATGCATATTGAAATAACTAACAATGTATTTTTGAGTTGTTGTTTACAACTAATTCTAGTAAAACCTTAAATCGAGCATCAAACTCTGAGTAGTCAGCAGAAATGTTGTGTTAGTTGAACATAGGGATAATATCCACATCCAGTATTACTCTTTCTGCAGATTTTAAACTATCATTCAACGGAATATGTTTGAAGATGTCTCCCTAAGCAAGAAGCAGCATTAGAGATGATGTTGTTCATGAATTCTCTTGAAATTCATTACCGATGGAATTCTGGGTTTTGTGATTGTTTGACTAAATATTTCAAAATTGATTACTTGCACGTTCCATAAAATGTTTACATTTATAAAAAAGATATTAATATATGCTATGTATTTTTGTCTGTTCCTTTGAAATTTCGTATTTCATTTGTTAAGTTTTTTTTGTCCATCTTGCAGCTCACGGTATCGAGAATGTGGTTATCATACGTTCAGCTCCTACTGGGTATACTACAGCTATCTATGCAGTTCGAGCAAATTTAAAGCCCCTAGTTTTTGAAGGATATCAGCTAGGTGGTGTCCCTGGGGACAGTTGATGATCACTACAGTAGTAGAGAACTTTCTAGGTTTTTCGGAGGGAATAACTGGCCCAGACTTGATGGATGGGTAATTGAAAGTTTTGATCATGCCAATACAAGAATTTGATAATTTTGAGTTTGGGGAGATCAGTTTACTGTATGTTTATTTATAGGTAGTATTATTCATGCAAAATGTACTGAGAAATATTTGGTTTTTAATTAATCTTATTTGTTGATTTTGTATTTGAATTTTTTTAATTAATGATATAGTAGTTTGAGTTTTGCAATTCATTTTGTTGGCTTAGTTTTTTGGTATTATATGTATAAATTTAAATATTTGTCATTAAACCATGTTTAATACAACGTTTTAAATTAAAAATCGATGTCTATTTCTGTAAATAACATCGGTTATATTAACAAAGCTGGTGTTGAAACATATTTTATACAACGGTTGAATATAAATAATCGATGTCTAATGTTATATTTGACCTGAAAAAGACATCAGAATCTTCTCAAAGCGTTGTGTAAGAATATTTTAGACATCGAGTAAAAATCGATGTCTATGAAAAAATACTTTTAACATCAGTCGCGAAGACATCAGCCATTTTTTACATAGACATCGGTTTTTAACCGATGTCTAAGGTGTTTTTTCTAGTAGTGGCAGAAGAAAAATGAATTGTTGTGTTTACTGTCCTCTGCCAAATGTTTGAAGAAGATGGAGTATTGTATTACATTTTACAAGTCTTTAGTTATTGTATATGTCCTGCAAGGTTTCTGTCACTTCCTTTTCCCTCGAAAGTGCCTCTCCATATATTTTAGTATTTTAATTTTTGTTGTATTCCTGCTAAGAGAATAGAAGGAACACAAAAAGGTCATGACGTTGCTGCAAAAGAGAGAAGAAAGCTCAAGCATGGTGACAAACATTTTAGGAAAAGAAAAGCATGGGAAGTAATCTGAATGTAGGTTGCCAAACTGGTGTTCAAGCATGCTTATATTTTTATCAAATCAGATTGTTTATGTCAAACTTTTTATTTACTATTATATTTTGTAGTCTGTATGTTCATGACTCAAGTTCCTGTAAGTCTATAACTAACATCATTTGATAAGATTAAAAAAAGTTTTGTAAAAATAAATATGTAGGTATATATGTATGTACCTCCATTTTTTTGTTTGTATTATTTAGATTTATTTATATGATCATAAAATGTGTTTTTTCTAATTAATACGTGTTCATATCTATAACTGATAATGTTTTGTTTGAATGATCACATTGTATTAAATAGGATACACATGATATTTTTAAAAATTGTTAGAAGCAATTCCTTTTTGACAATCATATGTCAAAGATATTTTAAATAAACTGTTTTATATATTTTTATTTAAAAGAGATTTTTAAAATAGTAAATAGTAAGCCAAATTATAGGTTTGAAATAACAAATCCAATAAGAAATATAACAAATAATATATTATTTTTTTGTCCAAATTTTCATTGTAAATATGTAAACTATAATAAATTTTAAAAATAATCAACTTATTTAAAATATATTTTAAAATAATTAGATATCAAACATATCGTAAATATATTTAATATCTAATTATTTAAACACATTTTTAACATCTAATTTTTAATAAGATACTTATCATAGAGTTTTAAAATATTATTTTAGTGAGGTCCATGTAAATATAAGTCTTATTTTCATGAGTAGAATAAAGTTTTTTGACCAACAATATAGCAGAAAACTGAAAAGTTTTGACTAAAAATAGAGACGTTGTAAATCTTATTTTGATGCGGTGTCCATGTAAATTTATCATCCTTTTTTGACTAATTATATAGAAGAAAAATGAAAAATTTTGAAGACAGTCATTTATATAAATTTTTAAGGGGTGTTGTTTTTAAAATGAAATTTATATAATTTATTTTTAGTGTTACAAATATACGAAATTATATTATATGATTTGATAATCAATTATGTAAATTTCTTTTTAAGTGGATGATTTAAGTAAACTTTTTGATATCTATTTAAAAAAATTAATAAAATAGTTCATATAGACATTTTTATTATAATATCAAAAAGTTAACTTAAATCATCTATTCAAAAAGAAATTTACATAATTGATTATCAAATCATATAATATAATTTCTTAAAATTATTTTTCGTTTTATGCTCATTAAATCATTCATTACATGATTCAGTGTTTTTAGTAAATTTAAATGAGTTTATGTAATTATTTGCATAAGATCATTAACTTTTAATTTCATAAGTTATATTTATATTTTTTTCTAACTATTTGTAATTATTTGCATAAGATCATTAATTATTTTTCATCAGTGTTTTTCTAATTATTTTTTAGTAAATTTAAATGAGTTTAATGTATTACCTCCATTTTTAATTTAACATATCGTTACTCTGAAAATTAAAACTTCGTAGAATCCCAATTGGCGGAATTGGCTCTGGATTCTCTTAGGTTCTTGGCTTTCCTTTTTGAGAAGGTAAAAGAATCAAGGTATGAAGTCGCTTATTATAAGCTTTTGGACAGAACTTTGGAACTTTTATAATATCGGCTTTGTTGCTTGCGGGTGTAGAATCCGGATGAAAAAGAGATGTGTCAATTTTTTTGCATATGCACTTTGAACATTTGGGATTTATATCTTTTATTAAATTATACTCTATTACAGTCTTTTTAAAAATATTTTTTTTTTACTTTACTAAACGCACAAATCACTACATATACACTTAATTATTTCCTTTTTTAGTTTGTTTAAATTTAATATATTTTGGGGAGGAAATGCATATTAGTTGTTACATTATTCAAAATGTTGTGCACTATACATATTTTCAGAATTAACTTTTTACAAGTTTCCTAATAATGCGATGATCAAGTAAAATATTATATTTTTAAAATAACGTCAAATTAAAATTAAAATGACCAAAAATAAATTGTAAAAACATCCTCAATTGTTCATTGTAATAAATAAAAAAATAACAAAATTTTTGGCTAGAACACGTGTAGCATAACATTCGGAGAAATACTATTTTATTTTTTGGTACAACCCTAAACCATAACTTTTACCGTCAAATTAAAATTTAAATTATTAAATTGAATAAAAAATATTTTTTATTTATTTATCGTAAAAATATGAAAATTACAAATTTTTGGATAGGACGTAAAGCTGGTATGGTCTCTAGTTTGTCATATGGTTAATTCTGAAGTTTTCTAATACTAGGTTAGAACTTAAATCGTATACATGTACACCCCTTAATTAAACATGCCACACATATCTTACCATATCATTGGAGAAAATTTGGGAACAAATTCACGCACATACCCCTGCACATTCATGTTGGAGTATATAGGTTGAGATTGTAAAAAAAAAGTATTTTTCATATGTTAATTTATATTCAAATATATAATCTACTTCAAACTTTTGATCCAAATTTATATTTATTAATTTATCACCTAATTTCGAGTCACACATACCCAAATACAGGGAATTAGGCCGAGTTGCCGATAATTTGCATGACTAGTGGACAACGATACTATTCTCATGTTGCTACTCGCTACGACCTAAATTGGTCAATATTGGGCCAAAATCTCTATATTGGATGTCATCTCTGACTGTTATGATTCAAAAATTTAAATTTAGATCACCAATTCATCCAAATACGATCTAAATTATCAACTCCAGTGTGATCCAAATATTTGATTCAAATTATTTTTTACATTTAATAATATATAAATATTATATTAAACAATTTTATCTTAAATTTATCGTTTAATCATTATTAACAATTTATATAACATTTCATAAATTAATTAAATCAAAAAAATTAATATACATAAAAATGTTAAAATTGTGCACTTAATTCACGAAAAACATATTTATTGAAATAATTAACATACAAAATATCATTGATACATACTAATTTTCCGAATTAGAATATTCTTTCCACAAATGCTCAATTATGCATCTCTAAGTGCAATATGTGGCTCTTTATTTTTTATTTTTCTATGACGGTCCATGAATTCCTGGAATCGAGTATTTTCATCGATCAGAATAGTCTCAACTTCTGGATCCGGCACTTCTGACTCTTTAATGAAATTATGTTTTCTCATTATTTTAAGTTTTTTTTTAAAAAAATAAATTTTGTTAACTATTAATTATATTATGTTATTGGTTATATAGTTAAAAAATCAAAAATCAATTTAAAAGCTCATAAACTACAAATAACAAAATCATTATTTAATATTAAATCAAGTTATCCAAATTTGGATCAGTGAATAATAGTGATCCAAATTTGGATTTGGATCAGTTCAGTGATCCAAATTTGGATCACCAATTGGATCACTGTTGAAATAAAATTTGGATAATGTGCCAGAAATTTGGATTTTTTTTATCACAATTGAATCTGATCTTTATTGGGTTGCCGAAACGACTAATAATTTTGTCCCCTAACAAAATTCTACTTTTGGATGTCTAGACTTCAGATATGCTAACTGGAAGATCTTGAGTTTTTTTTTGAAGCCACTCTTGTCTATCTAGAAAAATACTACACACCACCGTTTAGTTTGACTTTCATGCACCTGGTTTTACATTTTGCCCCACCTCGCTTGTATTATGTAGTTTAAACTTTTAAAAAGAGATTTTTACAACATATATTGTTCCCAGAAGAAAAGTAATTAAACAAACAGATTTTATATCTAAATTATCCTGTCAGATCTTAATAAATAAATAGCTTAAAATTAGAAATTTTATTGAAATTATAAATATAATATTTATTGATATTTGATACGATGTTTGACAATTATAAATTTAAAAAGATTAGTTGTTTATTGATTAATATTCATTGATCTAGGTTATATGTAGATTTGTTTTCCTAAGAGTTTACTATAAACTAATTAAAAAACATGTAATTTATATCAGAAAAGTATGCCATGATGTATATAATATAGTCAATATGTTGATAATTCGTAAATTGTCCAATGTATGTTGACTCAAGACTTTGATCCAGTCTCAGAAGTTATGAGTCATGACAGATGAGTTTTCAATCTACAATCATATCTGATATCTCTCCATCACTCTTGCTTTTACTTTTAGAACTGCATGTCCTCCCCCTGGTTGAATTATCTTTGATTATAAAAAGTCCTAGCACGTGTTGGGAAATCCTTATCATGTACTCCCTCCGTCCCTTAATACCTTTCCTATTTTGATTTTTTACACTGTTCACGGTAAGCGATTGACTACTAATTTACATCTAATTTATAAAAACAAATATAGTCATGAGTGATCTTATTGAATTCGTATTTATGAATACTTTAATACAGTGAAATTTTTATATTTTAATACTATTACGAAATTAAATATATTAATAATCAAAAATGTGTATTGACAAACGTGTCCAACACAACACAAATGGGAACCGTTTTTAGGGAAAGAGGGGTATTAGCAAAAATACACCATAAAATCCATTATGGGAGGTTGAGCCCATAAGGCTGATGGGACGAATTAGTCCATTTGCCCAGAAACATTAAGTTTCATTACCTGACCAAACCACTCTATTCACTTTTGAATTAGAATAGTAGTGTTATTATTGTTTCTTATCAATGACTTCGTTTACTACAACTTTGAAGATTAAACTTTGATAGTTTGGCTTTAGCTACTCAACTTAAGAGCAGAAGTGATATATCTTTAGGCCGTACCAAGAATTAAATGATGTGGTATAATTGGCATACGCCTCGGTCATGGAATCAGGAAATTAAATTTAGTCAAATTTTGATTGGAAAAAATTGTTAGTGATCAAAATCTTGCATGGGTGAAACTTAGATTAACAGAGTTTAGCGTCCGATCTATAAAAATATATGATGATTTGAGGGATTATTCGGGTTGCTCGGTGCAGCCTTGGATAGTGCTTATGGTTAACAAAGAATATCAGGATTTCGGAAATGGCTCCAAGACATTTATACTATATTATAATAACTAAAATGAAATCTAATTTGATATATTTTTTTTAATTGGTTTGATTATTTTCAATTATGACAATTAGATTTTCTTGATCCGATGACAAAGATGTTTTAATGTTCGAATCCTGCGAACAACAAATATTTAAATTATTATTTATAAACATACTAATAAGGTTATTAATTCAAATCTCATGTACTATTTAATCTTAACCAGAAATTACATGCATTCAAATTTAAATTCTTATGATAAGGTTATAATTATATATTTATTAATTAAATTATTTTTATTATATATATTAAAAAAATTTAAAAATTAAAAATTATATAAATAAATAATCTATAAAATATTAATAAAAACTCTTGCCATGACAGAATGTAAAGTTATATATAGGAGGTTGAAGAGAGACATACTTAGCAAAAGACAGAGACCTATAATCATTACTGGTGATTTATTTTCAATCTTATGGTCTAAATTTTGTATCTCTGTACATATACATGTTTCTATACAATTTTTACCATATTTGCAAAGATGTGACAAGATTTTTATATATTAATTATACTTACCAAATATTATTTTACCAATTACTTTTTATAAATGATTAGTATATTTCATTTAATGTCATCACGATTTTTATATTACTGCCTTATAAATCACCATTTTCAATTTTTTTAATTATGTTACTATAGGAAAGTAGCCTGTCTAATTTATGGAGCATTGGATGGGTTTTTTTACTTTTCCTTTTATCAATTATTAGCTCTAACTCTAAGCAGTAAAATTTTAAATTTTTTATTCTTTAACGTGTCTCTTAGTTATTAAATAAGATTCTTTTAAGATTATTTCATTAAAAAAATTCTCTTAATATATATATATATATATCATAAAATTCTAGAAGTGCTCTATTTTAAAATTATACAAAATGTTATAAATGGAAACCAAAATTCTAGTATTCATAACTTTCAGAATATAAATAAATTAGGGTGTTCATCAAAATACCCATTTTTGGAGTTTAATTGTACAAAATACCTATGTGTTAGATGTTCTGTTCAAGATATTCACTGAAAATGTGTGATCACCTTTCTTAAATATAATAATAAAAATCACGAAACATTTTTCTTAAAAATGTTTAAAAAACACGCATTCACAAAATGCGTGTTTACTCGTGAATGCGTGTTCACTTTTGTCTTATAATTAATACAGTGTGTTTCAAATATGCCTGTCACATGTATATTTATTTTAGCCACTTATACGTGTTTTTATTTATTTTGGACAGTTGAATTCAAAAAATAAGGTATTTTGAATATTTTTTCATGATGTTAACGAAGATAATAATAAACCATTTAATTGTTATTAACAACATAATAGATGATAATTGATATATTTATGAGATAATGATGATTTAATAGGCTTCTAATGTTCTGATTTGACTAGAAACCCAAATATTTATTCATGTTGTTAACTAATCCCTTGAGAAATAGGATAAATGATAATAATGAGATGATAAGAACTACATCAAGGTTTGGGATATATGTAGCAATTTAAGGGATATTCTTCAATTACAATTTACACAGATGATCTTCAATTACGTATGCTCTTGTGTGAAACAATCGTTCTAAGGTTATTGCAGAAAGTTGCAACCCCCTTAACTCTTATTCAGCGGATTATGTGCAATACTTTTAGTAACCACCTCGTGTTTTTCTTCAAAAAGCTTACTTAAATCTTTCCGGCCAGCTAATTGATTCTATATTTTAGGACTTTAGTTCAGCAACGGGTCTCGAATTTGTTATATCAAAAATCTTACTACAACAAAAGAAAAAAACTTAATATGCTCTATAATAGCGCGGGAACAGATCTCATCAGGAACAAGGTCATACTGAGTTAGCTAGTAAGATTATCTCTAATGGACTACTAAATTAAAATTCTCAATATTATCAACTCACTTATACAGGGGCTATTCAAATAAAAATTGCATTAATATAAAAACTAGAAATTAAGGTCCGGCACATTAAAATTTAGGTCATCACCACCATCATCCCTTTTGTTAGCCGGCTACTCTCCTTTCTTAGTAGGACGATATAATACATGCAATATATACACACAACACTAATTATCTACTACTTCATTTTTCTATCACCGATTCATCACAATTAAACGCAAAATTACTAAATTTTTATCATAAATCCTTGATTTACACAAATTATTTACCAACTATTCTGAGATTATACCGAAATCACTCTTTTGTATTACACAAATGACTGAAATACCGGGTAAACGTTAAAATCACTAATTTATCTTACCGAAATCACTAATATCTGCTATAAAAATTACTAATTTATATTGTAAAAATCACTAAAAATTGATATAGAGTTACTAAATATTAAACATAGTCATTATTGTTAGAAAATGGAAAGTTTGAGACATATTTTATATATGTTCTTGATATGATTTCCGGAAGCTGACACTTGAAGGTTGTTCCTTGACATGAGGACTTAAACTTTCATATTTGAATCTAAGACATTTTCTTAGTGAAATCCATGAATATATTACGACAAAGTTGCTTGTTTAAAATGGGTTATGGTGATTTTGTCCCACATTGATATTGTAAAAGAAATATATTGAGTTTATGTATTATCTTGTGTTAGTGTTGTTTACAACTACTAACATAAGTGGAATGTTTGTGTGGCCTATTGCTAGTGGGAACTCTTATATTTTTTTTTTCTATTACAAGTTTAATTGTTTATATTGATTATTTAAGTATTAATATAAAATATATTGAGTAAGGAAAACCCATTTTGTTTACTTTTTCTGTTTTGTTACTTGGTGTACCACATTGAGTAAAATAGAAGAAGAGTAACTTGAGATGCCTATATATTGAGAGGTACACTTGAGATAAATATAACACAAGTCTCGGTGCCTAACTCGCAAACATATATGAGTTGCTAAGGTTTTTTGGGCAAACTGAGGTGCGAGTTGTCGTTGATCATTGTTGGTTATCTGGCTAGATTGATCTGTTGTTGTTTTATACTGGAAGCGATATTGCTGCATTCCATCACAGCTTAAGTGGGGGGCAATAATCTCTTCAATAACAGTCAAGTCCTCTTGAAGGATTTGGCGACTCAGCTGTTGTGTTCTTCTTCTTATCAGAAATTGGAAAGCGATAAGAGATAAGTTTTCTTTACTTTCTTTGTCAATTACAGTCTCTGATTATAGTTTGTTATTGCCTTCATGTTTTGTTTTGTTAGTTGGTTATTTGGTTATTTGCCTTGTTCTTGTTATTATATATATAACTGCCCATTGTTGTTGTGTAGTTAGAATTATACCCAACAATCTTGAAGAGATTATAGTTATATATATAGTTAATTAGAAAGATGGTTCACGAAACTAGTGATGTTCCTAAAACTGTTGAGACTGGTTCTGGTGGTACTACTACCATTGACTGGACCACGTATCGTTTCCCCAGCCAATTGATTTATCGGGTATGCCTAATAAATTCAGTGGCAGAGCTTCTTTTTCTCGTTGGCAGAAAAAAAAAATGAAGCTCTGGTTAATGGTTAAAGGTCTATGGTTAGTGGTACATTATGATCCTCCTGGGTTGGATCAAGAGAAAGCTGAATCTGTTAAGATTTATTGTAATATCCCATATTTTCAGATATTATTATTATTATTATTTGAAATTGTTTATGTGCTTTTATGTGAATTTTAGGGAATTATATGGTAATTGGAGTTGATGCTTTGGATGTTTATATATGATACTGTTTGAGTATTTTAATTTTTATATGTCCAGAATAAAATATAGGTAATTATGATATTTTTCTGGTAATTTTTGGATCGTTATATGATTTTATAATGACTTACAGATTTAATAATTATTTTTTGAGTAATTATAAAACTATTTTATAAAGCCGGAAATCGTCCAACTTTAATCGTTTTTACGTTTTTCCAACCCGAAACTCTTTCGAAAACTCCTTACTAACCTATTCTGAATATTCTGAACATTTTCCGTGTTTTAACTTTTTCGATCCGGATTACGGTTTGACCCGTACGCGTTCCGGCGCAAAATTTTCGATACGATAAATGTTTTAATAGATAAACAAAACCCGTATTATTGAGAGACGGGATATTTTACGTTATTTTCTTGTAAGGTATTTTATAAGAAGCCCGGTCTTGATAATTATCCAACTTTGATATTTAATTGTATCATTTTTATAGTTACTTAGCGGCTAAGTAATGTATTTTCGGATCCGATATGACCTAATAGAATACCTGTTACGTGTTTAAACTGCATTTATATGAATCGATATGCAATCTGGACTCATATTTATGTGCATTTCAATGTATTTTATGTGTTTTCGGTGCTTTCTGTTAATTTAGGAGTCGTATCTGTTTTTCAAAAATCAACGGACCGGGACCCCACCGGGACGTTAAATCCCACAAAATTTATGTTTTTATTTTTATAAAATCATTCGTGTTTTAAATAACCAGTATTTCTGCATCTTTGCATTTTTCGCAAATTTCAGGAAATTTCGATACAAACTTTATATTTTATCGCTTTTAAAAATATTCCCCGTAATTATCATTTTGGGGCTTAATTATTTTAATTATGGGAATAAAAATACCCTAAATTGATTTTGGGTATTTATTTTTTAGATATTATAAATAGCTGATTATCTTATTTATTTTATCATTATTTTCATTTTATTTTCTGAAAAATCTAGAACACTTTGGGGGTGAAATTTTATGCATAAACTTTGGTGGATGATTATGGAGGCTATGGTAATCCGTTCTTGATGCTCTAATAGCCGAATTGAAGCTCTTTTCATGCTCTATCTGTTAATACAAATATCATCAACAAAGGTTGATTATTCAACTATTTCGATTTTTTCAAGTTTATTGTTTAAATTTGAATTTGATTCTTGAAGGACTATTTGATGATTATGATTGTTGATTGTTGTTCCTGGGATCAATGGGATCATTTTGATGTATAGGTTGTGTAATTTTGATTCGATTTTAGTTAAAACCGAACTTTAAATTTTGTCAGATTTTTCAATTCGAGTTTATGGGTTTGATTTTAATTATCTGATGTTTGTAAGATCGTGAATAGCTTATGTGTTAATTTATCTTCATTTTGGTAGCAAAATCGTAAGTTTTCGTTGAGTTTTGAGCAGAATCGAACTTCACCGGAAGTTCATCGGTTTTTCACCGATTTTAATGGCGAATATCGCCGGAGAAGACAAACTGCGGTTCGTTTGAAGCTAATGTTGATTGATTTGTGTTCCTGGAAGTGCATAGGATAATTTTGGTGCAGGAATCGATTGGAACGATCCTGTTTTTGCCACGATCGGAACTGGTCGGACTGGTGGTGGCCGGCCGGAATCTGGGCAGAACTCCGGCGAGTTCTTGCCTGTTCTTGGCAGACCGGACTTCCCGACCCATTTTATTCTAACACCGACCCAGTTTTAATCCTCAAAACTCATTTCCTGTTTTCCCGAATGTGTTTTTGTCTTTTTTTTTAAATTTAATTCAAAATTCAAATTCTATTTTTAAAAATCATTTCTTTTATATTTTAAAAATCATTTAGTTAATATTTTTAAATCCTAAAAATTATTTTCTTAATTATTTTAAATTCCTAAAATTATTTTCTTTTATTATTTTCAAAAATCTAATTTGATTTAATTATATATAATTCATTTTAGTTAATTATTTATGAATTTAATTAATTGATTAAAATCATTTAATCAATTAATTTCATTTATAAATAGTTAAATAAATGTAAATAATCTATAAATAATTCAAATAATTCCTAAAAATTGTTTTTAAGCTTTTAAAAATTATATTTTGGCATTTAAAAATCAATTAATATTATTATTAATTGATTTATTTGATTTATTCGCATTTATTCATATTTTATTCGTAGAAAATAAATCGTTCGTCCGTTTAATACGAAACGAACGCGTATAGACTCATAAAAATATTCCGCTTTTAATAAAAATACTTTCGAGACCCAAATATTTTTTGTTTCGAAAGATCGCTTATTTTACGAATCATTCTGAGTCGCTTATTTATCTAAAATACGTATTTTGACCCGATTTCAGTTTTAAACATATTGACTCGAACCTTTTAACGAACTGAGTAATGTGTGATATGAATTATGTGATACGTGAGTTATGTATTTATGTGTTATGTGAATTATGTGCATATGTGGATCAAGAGTCCTGTGTTTGTCTGTTATATTTATGTGTGGGCTATCGTATGGGTAGACGATAGGGTATCGACGCGCAGTTCGTCGAGTGATTATTGTTTAGACCATTAAAGTGTGATCTTTTAATGATAGATGCGAGTCTTTCAAGACGATCAAGACCAGATGGTATGGATGAAGACTAGAGTTGAATAGTATGGAATATTGGGTTGCGACACTGCATGAGCAGCAGGCCAAAGGATTAGTAGAAGAAAGACGATGATGTTTTGAGACAGAATGTCAGAATAGATGTGTTTTGCGAGTGTGACTAACTGCTAAAAACACAAAGGCAAGTATCCCTATCATCACTTATTGTTCAAGTGATATTTATTTTAAATCTTTTAATGTAAGTATTGCTTTCCCTATTCTCAGCTCAAAATAGATAAATGTTTTACATATCGCTGAAGTAAATAATTCTGTTTATGCAAATACTCATTTATTATTCTATGTTCAGAATAGTCAATTGTTTTTATTTATCCAATTATCGGATTTATAAATATTGTGGATTTTGAGAAAAATGATTTGGTTGCGAATATTCCTACACAAGTAAATGGGGGAATAAAATTATTTTGGGTGTCAATTATTATGACCCCTTCTCAATAAAAGGTTTTAAGATTGGATCATAATTGTGTAAGTGACCGGGACGGACGGTCCAACGGAGGGCTATTTCTAAGTGTCATATGGAATATTATGACACAACTTTTGCCACAGGCAGGTATATTTCCTTTTGTTTGAGTACTCGTGTTTTTGGGTTACGTTTCTACGAATCATGACTCAGTGCTATCACACGGGCTGATCAACATGTGATAGTACGTCCGTCGGAGAATGATCCCAATCTAAATTATCATATCATTTTTGATATTCATAGAATAAATGATTTATCAACTATTTCTGTTTTGGATTAAAGGTGAAATGCAGTTTTTATTCAGTTTCTGATTTATGCTGATATTTACTTTGTTGTTAAATATCAAAGCTAATATTAGTATAGATGATTGATGTTGACTTCAGTATGGGATGTTGTGAGCATCAAAGTTCGTATTGATATCTAATTTGATATGACAGCAAAATAAGTATTAATTTCAAGAGTTCGGTTTTGAGTAAAGTTTATGATTCAATCCATAATCATTGTTTTATATTATTGTGGTTTACGATATTTCCGTAAACACTGTTGTACGAGTTTTATTCTCGTTAAGATTCAAAGTACTGCTGAAGCATTTCGCTCAAAAATATAAAAATGGTTTTAAATACAATTAAGGAATCAATTTTGGGGTTCCTCAACTAAAATTTTATGATTCAGCAATTATGATTTTAAAATGTTCTGCGCTAATGCAGATGTCAGTTTTATATCAAAATGACCCTATATTCGCTATAATGATCTTACTGAGCATTTCTTTCGCTCATACTTGCCTATTTTTAAATTTAACCTCCAGTGAGGATTAGCTTGCGCTTTTTAGCCGCGTAATTCGAGGAAGTAAAGAAGAAGTTTTTGAAAGGTGGTTGGTCCAGGGTTTGCGGACTAGTGTAAGTTTTATTGTACAAAGTTGTTTATATTATATTATATTATATTTGTGTTATTTTATAGTTGAGCCTAGTATACTTCTTTTCGAAGTTATACTAGCAGGTTAGTTTTGAATTAGAATTGTTGAAAAGAGTTTTAAAAGAAAGTGAAAAATTTATTGGTGGAATTTGGAATTCTTATTTCTAGAACTGTAACCTTAAAAGATCTTGGATTAGTTTGGGGTCATAGATGCTAAATATCTTCCGCTGGCATTTGCATTTTGATTTAACAGGTTAATTTGGATTGAGGTTTTATAGTGACGACCAAATCCTCTGACCCCGGATTTGGGGGCGTTGCAGGTTGGTATCAGAGCTGAGGTTATAGCTCTCTACCAGGCGTTCTACCCGTTGCTTCGGGGGGTATTCACGTAAACTAGAAATGAGAGTGTGTATAGCTATGTGAGGACACTTGAGCTCATATCGAGTTCCTATTGGACTATCGGATATAGTACCAACGAGTAAGTTAAGATATGTGCATTCGTTTGAGATGGTTGTAATGAGCTGGATGGAACTCCGGGAAGCTGCAAACTTCTACAGTGGAATCTTTCGAGGCTACTACGATTCGATGATGATGAAGACTATCGATATCCTTAGAACATGAAGAAGTGTCTAGAATCAGATGGCGAGTCAACTGAAGAGTTCAAATTGAAGATAAATATTAAGATTTTGGCAACACCTTCTCTTTCTATAACTTCTTTTGATCTCTCTCAAAAAGAGATATCTGTTAGAGGATATATTCCCTAACACTTCTTTAATCATTTTGTGCCAGAATTTTGTTCTCTGGATTTCATTCTCTCCAGAAATATCAACTTTGAAACCTTTTCAGTTTTATTCATTTGATTTTGAATTTCTTTGAAATTCTTTTATTCTGACTGAGATGAACAACCCTAACTATAGGGGACACAAGGTATACTTGTCTGTATGATAGGAGTTGGATGGGACGCCATCATTTGTGTGTGTTGTGACTACAAGAAGGTTAACAATCTTTAGTAGTGTCTTGATTTTGGCACGCAACTACCAAGTTCGTTTGATCATATTGATCTCTCAGTTATTCTCTTATTTCAACAATACTTTTTCACAAATTCATATTTTGGTCCTGTTATGACATAAAATTCTTTCATCTTTGAAATTCTATGATTTTATCATCTCAAATATTCGAAGGTATGCCAATCAAGTTAAGCTGAGTTATCTTTGACAAGTCCAAATAGGGTTATGTGATGGAATTACCAATGGCAACAGTAGATGGCAATGCGATTAGAATATCAGTGGTGTATGACAAAGTCAATCTGTTTCTTTACTTCTCTTTCTATTTATCTCTCTCTTTCTTTTCTTTCTTTCTATCTTCCTCTCTATTTTTCTTTCTCTCGATCAGTAAAAGTGATACTATTGAGAAATTGGTCAAAGAATGTGGATGGAACAATGTTGCGGAGTGAAGCTCCTGTGATAACTGTATGGTATAAGGAATTGCAGTGTTATTGGAAATTTTGAGAAAAATTGCTTATGCAAGATTGGGAAGTTGGTTAGAAGACCCTTAGTGCTTTCTTCTGCTCCGAGGACGGAATCCTTATGAGGGGGGTAGATTGTAATATCCCATATTTTCAGATATTATTATTATTATTTGAAAGTGTTTATGTGATTTTATGTGAATTTTAGGGAATTATATGGTAATTGGAGTTGATGCTTTGGATGTTTATATATAATATTCTTTGGGTATTTTAATTTTTATATGTCTAGAATAAAATATAGGTAATTATGGTATTTTTCAGATAATTTTTGGATCGTTATATGATTTTATAATGACTTACAGATTTAATAATTATTTTTTGAGTAATTATAAAACTATTTTATAAAGCCGGCAATCGTCCAACTTCGATCGTTTTTATGTTTTTACAACCCAAACTCTTCCGAAAACTCCTTCCTAACCTAATCTGGATATTCTGAACATTTTCCGTGTTTTAACTTTTTCGATCCGGATTACAGTTTGACCCGTACGCGTCCCGGCGCAAAATTTTCGATACGATAAACGTCTTAATAGATCAACAAAACCCGTATTATTGAGAGACGGGATATTTTACGTTTTTGATAATTATCCAACTCTGATATTTAATTGTATTGTTTTTATAGTTACTTAGTGGCTAAGTAATGTATTTTCAGATCCGATATGACCCAATAGAATACCCGTTACGTGTTTAAACTGCATTTATATGAATCCATCTGCAATCTAGACTCGCATTTATGTGCATTTAAATGTATTTTATGTGTTTTTGATGCATTCTGTTAATTTAGGTGGCGTATCTGTTTTTCAAAAATCAACGGACCGGGACCCCACCAGGACGTTAAAGCCCACAAAATTTACGTTTTTATTTTTATAAAATCATTCATGTTTTAAATAACCTGTATTTCTGCATCTTTGCATTATTCGCAAATTTCAGGAAATTTCGATACACACTTTATATTTTATCGCTTTTAAAATTATTCCCCGTAATTATCATTTTGGGGCTTAATTATTTTAATTATGGGAATAAAAACACCCTAAATTGATTTTGGGTATTTATTTTTCAGATATTATAAATAGCTGATTATCATATTTATTTTATCTTTATTTTCATTTTATTTTCTGAAAAATCAAGACCACTTTAGGGGTGAAATTTTATGCATAAACTTTGGTGGATAATTCTAGAGCCTATGGTAATCCGTTCTTGATGCTCTAATAGCCGAATTGAAGCCTTTATCATGCTCTATCTGTTGATACAAACATCATCAACAAAGGTTGATTATTCAACTATTTCGATTTTTCAAGTTTATTGTTTAAATTCAATTTTAATTCTTGAAGGACTGTTTGATGATTATGATTGTTGATTGTTGTTCCTTGGATCAATATGATCATTTTGATATATAGGTTGTGTAGTTTTGATTCGATTTTAGTTAAAACCGAACTTTAAGTTTTATCAGATTTTTCAATTCGAGTTTTTGGGTTTAATTTTAGTTATCTGATGTTTGTAAGATCGTGAATAGCTTAGGTGTTAATTTATCTTCGTTTTGGTAGCAAAATCGTAAGTTTTCGTTGAGTTTTGAGCAGAATCGAACTTTACCGGAAGTTCATCGATTTTTCACCGGTTTTAATGGTGAATATCATCGGAGAAGACGAACTGCGGTTCGTTTGAAGCTAATGTTGATTGATTTGTGTTCCTGGAAGTGCATAGGATAATTTTGTTGCAGGAATCGATTGGAACGATCCTATTTTTGCCACGATCGGAAATGGCCGGAGTGGTGGTGGCCGGCCGAAATCTGGGCAGAAATCCGGCTAGTTCTTGCCTGTTCTTGGCCGACCTGACTTCCCGACCCGTTTTATTCTAACACCGACCCAGGTTTTAATCCTCAAAACTCATTTCCATGTTTTCCCGAATAGTGTTTTTGTCTTTTCTTTTTATATTTAATTCAAATTCTGTTTTTAAAAATCATTTCTTTTAGATTTTAAAAATCATCTAGTTAATATTTGAAAGGCATATGTTAAGCCTATTTGTTTATTCGAGGATTTAACTCAACTCAAATAAGAATGTAATAAGTAAATAGTGGATCTATCGTCAGAGAGATCTCACAAAGTAACATCTGTCAAAGGGTTAAGAAACATTATTCATCTACAGACTTGAAGACTTAATTCACTGGAAGAAGCTCAAGAAATTGATCAAGCCTCAGTGATATAAATCAAGATTGTGGATTTAATCAAGTGACAGAGATCTCGTTAGGGTATCAATTAATTACAAGGATTTAGTCTGAAAAAAATCAAAGTATCAAAGTCAAGACATGAAGAAATGTCATGGAAGTTAGTCACTCATGAACCAGACAGTACATCGAGTGTCAACGTTGAAGTGGTGGAATTGATTCATATATTTCAGTGATTTTCAGAAGTTTTACAGGAGAATGGATGCTGCTCAGCGTTAGTGTTAATTCTCTATTAATTAATTAATTCATATAATTTAATTAAGAAAATAAATTATATCTGCAAAGATTAATATATTGATTAATTAAATTAATTGATTAATTAATTCAGAATTAATATTAAGGTTTTTCAGAATTTTAATTGATTTAAAATCTGTTATTAATTCAAAAAGACAACTGATTGTATTAGTATGACAATTAATAGTCATACCGAAAGTCATGCTAATTCAAAAGGATTGTCTTATCAGATTTTTTATTACATTAAAATCTATTATTAATTCAGTAAGACAATCTGATTTTGAACTACTATGACAATCGGTATGACAATTGATAGTCATACCGAAAGTCTTGCTAGTTCATTCTGATTGTCTTGCCAGTTCAAAGAGATTGTCATGCCAGTACATTCTACTCGACTGTTGGATTAAAAGAAGCAGAAGAAGCAGTTCATTCAAATATCATACAGAATACACAAGTCAAGAAAAAAAGCAGAAACAAAAAGCAAGACATATCATTTTTCATCTGCTTTATTCAAGATCAAAATTCTAGATTGTAAAGTTAAATCCAAACCACTAGAATTATTTATCTTGTTCTTGTGTAACAATCTAGCGGATCAAAATCCCTAGAACTTAATCTCAAATCGCTTATAGCATTTGATCTTTTTATTGCAAAAATAGAAAAAGTTCATGTTAAATTTATTCTAGATTTGTGATAATTGATTTGAGATTAATCCCTTGTAAACGATACCGTTGTTGTAACACCTTTCAAGTTTAATAATAATTTTATTTAACTTGAATTTTGTTTCACATTTTTATTCCGCATTTTATTCGATTAAATGGTATTGTTTGTATTCAACCCCCCTTCTACAAACATATTGAGACCTAACAATTGGTATCAGAGCCTTCTGATTAACGTACAAATCAAGATCCTAGACTTTTGTGTTTCTTTCACTCCTTGAATTTTTTTTATTCACTCAAAAAATTCATAATGACTACACAAAAAGTTGGAACCGTTAAAATTCCACTTTTCGATAAAGAAAATTATGTTATGTGGAAGAAGAAGATGCTACTGTTTTTACAAGTTGCTAATCCCAAATATCTGCAAGTGTTAAAGAAGGGTCCAAAAATTCCTATGGTTATTGAACCAAAGGTAATAGAAAATGATGTGGTGATCACCAAAGCGAGAACTTATGTGAAAGATCCTGAGGATTTCTCTCCTGCTGAAATAGAAGAAGCCTCCCTGGATGCTAGCCTTCAATTAATTTTAGTAGATTCCCTTGATCCCTTGATGAATAGACATGTGATGAATTGTAAAGATTCCAAACATATCTGGGAAACTATTGAGGTTATTAATGAAGGCACAGAGGAAGTTAGGGAGAACAAGTTAGAAATCCTAACCTCTGAGTATGAATACTTTAAATCCAATCCAGGAGAAGGAATCACTGAAGTGTTTGAGAGGTACAATGCATTGATCAACAACCTGAACATTAATGGTAAATACTATTCCATCAGAGAGGTCAACAAAAAGTTCCTTTTAACACTGCCAACTCATCTTGAACATAGAATCACTGCCATAAGAGAAGCAAGAGATCTGAGTGAGATTTCTTTGGATAGGCTCTATGGTGTGTTAAAGACTTATGAGTTGGAGCAGATTCAGCAGAAGGAAGTTTACGGGAAAGGAAGAGTGGTCAGCACAGTCTACTGCTCTAGTAGCTGATGAACAACAACAACAACCTCAATATCAACAACAATCTCAACAGTCAGAAAGAATGGTACAGTCTTCCAAGGTTGAAGAAAATGTGATAGTAGCAGAATTTGATCCTCCTACTACAAATCAATCAGGAGATGATTTTTATTCCTTGGAAGAACTGGAGCAATTGGAGGATGAGTCAATGGCCCTGATTGTCAAGAGATTCTCAAATGTCAGATTCAAAAGGAATCCCAAGTTCAAGTACAAGTCCAACTACAACAGATTCCAGAAAGGTGGATCTTCATCCTCTAACACCAGCAGTGGTGGGTACAAAACAGGGATGGTTGATCGATGCACCATTCGATGCTTCAACTGTAATGAGTTGGAACACTTTGCCACAGAATGCAGGAAGCCAAAACAAGTTAGGAAGAACTCTTACGATTCTAATCAGAAGAGTAAATCTGAAAGGGCTTACCTGGCAAAGGGAAGAAGCTGGGATGATACTGACAGTGAAGATGAAGAAGTTGGGAATCTTGCTCTCATGGCTAGTGATGCAAAAACCTCATCATCAAGAAAAGAGGTAAAATTTACTGATGCTGAATTAGTTTATCATCTAGGAGGTTCCTTAGATTGTGCTCGTCGTGATAATGAATTGTTAAATCAACAAATCAAAGACCTTGAGAAAGAGGTCAATGAATTAAGACTTGTGCACATTAATCAAGATAAATTAAAAGAACAAGTATCTTTTCTAGAGAATAGAGTTGACTGTTATAGACAACTTGAAACTATTCTCAAAGAGAAGATCACCGGTCTTGAGGCTAAGGTTAAAGCTTACTTTAATTCTTGTTCGAAGTCCAAAGAGTTTTACAATAAGCAAGCTGTTAATCAAACATCCGGAATAGGTTATGATTACGATGCTGCTATTGGAAAATTAGGCATAAACTCCCCTCCTCATGTCTGTGCTAAAGGCAGGGAAGTACCACATGTGCTTAAGGGTGTTGATGAACCCCTCTATAAAGAATCAATTGTTGAACCATTTGATGAGACCTCATTTATTATTCAAGAAGAAATCTGTGCTGAAGATAATGCTAATGATAAAGCTGTCTCCAAGTCAAGTGTATCAAAAGTTCCAGTCAAGGTTGTGAAAGCAACTGAGACTAACTCAGACACACATGAGTTGGATAACACAAATGCCATGTCTACCATGCATAAGTTGCCTATTATTAATCCCTCTCATAAAGCATGCGGTGTTCCTGATTGTATGTCTTGTGCTTTTAATCTGATGTATGCTTATTTTAATGGTAAGCATGTTTCTAATGATAAGACTACTCCTCGTCAGCATGTGAATAATAGAAAGCATGATAGGTCTAAGACTGCTAGTCCTCCTAAAGCTAGAAAGGAGACATTTGTGCCTAAGCCTAAACAGAAATTTGTCAAGGCTGTTCACAAGGTCAAATGTCCAGTCATTGAGAAAGTTGAGAATATTAAAATTAAGAATGTTGTTTTGCCTGATAAAGGTCAATTTTACAAATATGCCGGACCCAGCCAAGCTTGGGTTCCGAAGAAGGTCTAATCCATTTGTATTGCAGGGCATTAAACAGGTACAACCGGTAGTGTGGATTCTTGACAGCGGATCGTTAAGACATATGACCGGAGATAGAGCCCTGCTATCAAATGTGGTTGAGAAAGCTGGCCCAGTGGTTACCTTTGGAGATAACAACAAAGGTTTAACGGAGGGATATCGCTGTTTTCTAGCTGGAAATGTTATCATTGAAAATGTGTATGTTGTGCAAGGACTTGAACACAATCTGCTTAGCATTAGTCAGTTCTGTGACAACGGCTACAATGTTTTATTCGACAAGCTGAAGTGTCAGATTCTGCACAAGAAAAGTGAAAAACCCTCCTTAATGGGAATCCGGAAAGGAAATCTGTTCGTAGCTGACATGAACTCTGGAAGCAATCCTGAAGTCAATTGTTTCTATGCAAAGGCATCGTCAGATGAGAGTTGGCTATGGCACAAGAGACTTTCTCATCTCAATTTCAAAACAATGAATTCTCTTGTAAAAAGAGAATTGGTAAGAGGTCTGCCTCAGCTGGAATTCTCTCCAGAAGGACTATGTGAGGCTTTCCAGAAAGGAAAGTCAAAGAAAGCAAGTCACAGAGGCACTGACACATCTTCCATAACTGGTGTTCTGCAATTATTACACATGGATTTATTTGGACCAGTTAATGTCCTTTCGATGTCAAAGAAGTGTTACTGTCTTGTGATAGTTGATGACTATTCCAAGTATACGTGGGTTTTATTTCTTCACTCTTAGGATGAAACACCACAAGTTGTGATTGATCATATCAAGATGATTGAGTTAGATTCTAATGTTCCTGTTAGAGCAATAAGGTCAGATAATGGAACAGAATTCAAGAATTCACTTCTCAATGGATTCTGTACAGACAAAGGGATTACCAGACAATTTTCAGCTCCTAGAACCCCTCAGCAAAATGGAGTGGTAGAAAGGAAGAATCGTACATTGATTGAAGCTGCAAGAACGATGTTAAGTGAATCAGGTCTTCCAATGTACTTTTGGGCTGAAGCTGTCAATACTGCATGTTATACTCAGAATCGAACTCTAATCAACAAAGACTTCATGAAAACTCCTTATGAGATTTTGAATGAACAGAAACCTTCTATCAAATACTTTCATGTATTTGGTGCCAGATGCTTCGTGCTCAAGGATGGAGATGATCGTCGTGGTAAATTCGAGGCAAAGGCATATGAGGGTATTTTTGTTGGATATGGAAGAAGATCATACAGAGTGTATATCATTGATCAACACAAAGTAACTGAAAGTGTCAATGTTACATTTGATGACACTAAACTCCCTAGTATCCAAACTGAAGATCCTTCTGAGAAACTGAAGTTTGATGATATGTCAGATTCAGAATCAGAACATGGTCAAGAACCTGAGTTTGTTGCTGGTGAAGAACCTGTTAATCATGATGATACTCAAGGTAATAGTGATGGAAACTTTGGCAACAATGGAGATACCACTGCTACTGACGGAGAATCTTCAAGTCAACATGGCAACAACTCAGGGGGAGATACTGAAGGATCATCTAGTAGGACACAACATCCCAATGAATTTCAAGGCGAATCATCAAGATTAAATCTTCCAAGACAGACTGTCTGGAATAAAGCTCATCCTTTTGAGTTGATTATTGGTGATCCAGATGTTGGAGTCAGAACTAGACGTGCTACTCAAAATGAGTGTCTGTTCTCAGGATTTCTTTCTGAGATGGAACCTAAGAAGATTGAGGAAGCACTGACTGATCCAGATTGGGTGATTGCTATGCAAGATAAGCTCAATCAGTTTGAAAGTCAACAAGTCTGGAAACTGGTACCTAGACCTACACACAAGAAAGCTGTTGGTACTAGGTGGGTATTCAGGAATAAACTAGATGAAGATGGTGTGGTTACAAGAAACAAGGCAAGACTGGTAGCAAAAGGGTATTCTCAAGCTGAAGGCATTGATTATGATGAAACCTATGCTCCAGTGGCTAGACTTGAGGCCATCAGGATATTTCTGGCATTCGCAGCATTCTCAAACTTTAAAGTTTATCAAATGGATGTCAAGAGCGCCTTTCTGAATGGAAAGCTGGATGAAGAGGTATATGTAGAGCAACCTCCTGGTTTTGAAGATCCAGATCATTTGGATTCTGTCTTCTTTCTTTTCAAGGCTATCTATGGGCTCAAACAGTCTCCAAGAAAATGGTATGACACTCTCTCTGAATTTCTTATTAAAAATAGCTTTATTAGAGGTGTCATAGACAAAACTCTATTTTCTAAAAAATATAAGAATGATACTATATTAGTCCAAGTCTATGTGGATGATATAATATTTGGGTCTACTAATGATAATCTCTGTAAGAGATTTGCTAAGTTAATGCACAGCAAGTTTGAAATGAGCATGATGGGAGAGCTGAAGTTCTTTCTTGGATTACAAGTAAATCAAAGGTTAGATGGAACATTTATTTGTCAATCCAAGTATCTCAAGGAACTCCTCAAAAAGTACAATCTAGAGGATTCTGCATCAGCAAGGACTCCATCAACTACAGCTGTCAAGCTTGGACCATGTGAAAACTCCATTAAGGTAGATGTCACAAGCTACAGAGGTATGATTGGCTCGTTACTCTATCTTACTGTAAGTAGACCAGATATTATGTATGCTACATGCTTATGTGCAAGATTCCAAGCGGATCCTAGAGATATTCATCTCGTTGCTGTTAAACGAATCTTAAGATATCTTAAGGGAACACCAAATCTAGGTATTTGGTACCCTAAAGAATCTGGTTTTAACCTTGTTGGATATACAGATTCAGATTATGCAGGAAGTGTTGTTGATAGGAAAAGCACCTCAGGGAGTTGTCAATTCCTAGGTAGCAGACTAGTCTCATGGTACAGCAAGAAACAACAAACAGTTTCCAACTCAACGGCCGAGGCTGAATATATTGCTGCTGGAAGCTGCTGTGCTCAGATCTTGTGGATTAGGAACCAGCTACGAGACTATGGCTCTGTATTGAACAAAATTCCTATTTTATATGACAATACAAGTGTAATAGCCATCACCAACAACCCTGTGCAGCACTCGAGGACAAAGCACATTGACATTAGGTATCATTTTATTAGAGAGCACGTCATGAATGGTACTGTTGAACTATTTTTTGTTCCAACAGAAGAACAAATAGCAGATATTTTCACTAAACCACTTGATGAATCCATATTTACCAGATTAGTTGGTAAATTGGGCATGTTGAATAGTTTTAGTGATTAATTTAGTTAATATCTGAGATCCGTTCTTGAATGAATTTACAAATGAATTTTTCATAAATGAAAAATTCATTTGCAAATTTATTTTATCATTTTATCATATTTCTTGCTTAATTCTATGTAATTTATATTATCTTATCTGTTTTATTTACTCTTCTTGTTAATTTCAAATATCTCAGAATATTTTATTTTCTCTAAAAATATTTTTCTATGAATTTTATTTGCTAAAATTCAACAGAAATCTATTTTTGGAACAAAAATAATTAATTCTGAAATATTGTCTTTGTTTTTATAAATATTTCCTGTAAGTATATAATTGTCTTTCTACTGGAATGACAATCGGCAAGACAATTAAAATTGTCTTGCTGAAAATCATTTCAGTACATAGTTATATATAAATATGTTAATACTAATTCTGCTTATAATTGCTTTATTTCCAGAATGACAATCGGAAAGATAATTGAAATTGTCGTGCTGAAAGTCATTTCAGTATATAATTGTGTTATTTTGGTTATCAATATAGTTTTATACTGGCAAGACAATCGGTATGACTATCAATTGTCTTGCCAGTTATAAACCTTATATATAAATATTTTTCTTTTATTTTATACTGGTATGACAATCGGTATGACTATCAGATTGTCATACCAGTTATATATATTTAGTGTTTATCAATTTTATTTCAATTATTTTTTTTTCTTTAAGCTGGTAGGACAATCGGTATGACAATCGGTATGACAATCCGATTGTCATACCAGTTATACTACTTAATCATTTTTGTGTGTGTTTTCTTTTCATCAGTTCAGTTCTATAGTTTTTTTTTAAAATTTTCAACAGTCTTTCAGTTTTTTTTCTCTCTTCTCTCTCTCTCATATTCGAATCAAACTCAACTGCTTCCTTGTCTTCCTTGCTCGAGTTTTTACTCAGCATACAAAAATCATTACACCTGTGATATATACATACAAGTATATACATACAGAAGTGCTGTTGGATTTTTGTTAAAAAAAATCAAATCAGTTTGTGTTTGGTGTTTTTGGATATTTTTAATTTTAATTTTAATTTCTGTTTTGTGTCTTTTGGCTTTTCAAATCTGCGTTTGTGAGTTAAGAATTTTAACGAGATACATTTCTGTCTAAATTTTTCGATTATAATTAATTTAATTCGAATTATTAAATTAATTTAATTAATTCGAATTTTCTTAATATTATTCTTAAAATTCTGAAAGTGTGTGTCTTATTATTATTTTAAATGGCTCTCAATTTCCAAATTGTCGTGCATAATCAAGTTGGTTATTTTAATCCAGAAAAATGTGATGTGGAAAAATTTAAGCCATGGATTAGATTTTTAAATGACCATTCGATTGTTAGCTCTGCTATTAAATCAAATGTGATTTTAAATGTCGATCTGTTTAGACTGATTTGCACAACCTCTACTGTGGCCGATGATTCAAAATCTTTTTCATTCACCGTTGCAAACACACAGTATGTAGTTGATGAAACAGTCGTCAATCAAGCGTTAAATTTTCCATTGGACAATTTCTGTAATTTACCCTCTGAAAATGATATCACAAACTTTTTCCATGCTATTCACTATCAGGGGGTGATCAATTTAACCAAACTTTCAAAATCCAATTTGGTGTCTGAATGGGACATTTTCTTCGATACACTTTCTAAAGTGTTTGCCAACTGCACTAAATCCAACTTTCACAACATCACTTCCACTCTGCAGTATATTGGTCTTGCGGTTGTTTTCAATCAAAGGATCAATTTTGGCAAACTACTTTTTCCCATTCTCTTGAGACGTCTCACTACTGCTTTACGTGATCATTCTACAAATCGTAGGGTATCATGTTACTATGCTCGTTTTCTCATGCTTATAGCAGATCATCTTCTCACACCTGAGCACAAAGCCCTTTTTGCTAACTCTGCAGTAACCGAACCCCCTCCTGTAAGCAAAAAGATTTACACCCGCCAAGACACAACCTTCAAATTCATGCAAGTTCTAGTACTTGTATCTGCTTTCATGGCCACTTATATTCCCCTACCTATTTTCAATCTTCCCGGTCATGAACAGCAACCTCAACCTCCAGTGGTTCAAGCCACCCAGGCTCCTCCAACATCAGATGCACTTCCATTACAGGTAGTAATTCCTCACTCTCACTCCATTCCTACTTCTGTTGAAAGACCCCCAGTGGTCGATAGGACTGACCATGAAGTTGTAGAACCACAGCTTCAATCCCAGGTCATAGAGCCAAACACAGAGTCACAACCTATCTTAACCTCTCCCCCACTGTCTAAAATGTTACCCAGAAGGTTAATAGGAAGTAGTGTATTGTTGAATGTGAGTGAACCCTCAGCTCTGCCTCCTCCCAAGAAAAGAAGAACATATACTGAGGCATCTGAAAGCCCATCCTTGTCCTCCCAACAGGACATGGACTTTGAAATGGCCAATGAACAGTTACTAGAGATATTCTCTCAACAGGATGAATCTATTAAAATTCGCCATAGGGCCATGGCATCTTGTACTGAGTCAAGCACAATTCCATTACTCACAATGGAACCATACATACCCACAGATGATACTCAGGACACAGAGCAAGGAGTGCACATAGAGTCTGTTACAGTGCCTGCCATAGTTACGACAGAAGAGCAGTCACATGCTTCTGAGGGAAAATCTGACTCTCAGCCACCCTTAATGGAGTCATTTTCTCCCCTCCCAGATCAAACACCTCTGGCTCCCTCACGGCATTCTCCACTCGCAGATTTATCTGGAGAAAGTGGAGGGCAACTCGGTCAATCTATCCCTGAAACAATTCAGACATCTATTTCACATGAAATGATAGGTTTGACTGAGGATCGTGACTCGCGAATTCCCATTGCACCACCACTGACCTCTCTTGAAGAGGCTAGGGTGATTTTAACTGCAGGTACAGAAGAACAGCAACAGGAAGACTCCTCACGAGCAATTATATTAAGAGAAAGACAAGCACGTGAGGTGAGTGAACCAAATACGAGTGAAATTCAGGTGAGAGCACACACAGACACAGATACTGAAAACCTGTTAGCTCAAATTGCTGCTCTAAAAGAAGAACTTGCTAAAAGCCAAGCTAAGGCTCAAGCATTCAAAGCACAAGTGATTGAACGGTCTTCTTCTTCCACCTCTGTCAACAATCAACTGGCACTCATCAGGAATGATATCTCAGATCTCAAGAACACTGTCACACCAAAGCTCAATTCCATTCAGGAAACTCCAACTTTATCAGCTGATGACATTTCTAACTTCTGCTCTCTACATACAAGGATGACTTCTCTTGAAGATTTGGTTGAAATGAATCATTCACTGGATTCCTCCAGATTTCTGAAGATAGAGACAGGTATGGAACATCTGAATAAAGGGATGAAGCACCTGTACTATCAAAAATTCTCACTGTCCCAATGAAGAACAAAGGACTTACTTTGAAGGGCCGTCTGGTGGAGGCTCAGGCTCTGGAGGTGATGGAGGTCATGGGGGTTCTAAAGGAAAGTCAGTAGAGGATCCCTCAACTAAGGGGGAGAAGAAAGGGAGTAGTGGAAGGGGAAAGAAAAAGATACCTCTGCTGGAGACAAAGGAAAGGCTGATGATGTCTACTACAGTGGAGAACAGGATGACTTTGATATTTTTGACATTCCCACTGAACCAGTCTTGGAAGATAAAGATGGTTTATTTGAAGCTGAAGAGGAAAGTGATTTTGGAGAATGGAAAGAGGAAGCTACAGTGGATCCTATCTTTGAGAAAGAGTTTCAGCAGCAGCAGTCAGAGATGAAAAGAAAAGAAGCTGAATTCAAAAAGGTCTCCCAGATCATTGACATGAGGAAAGACATACAAAGAACAGAAACTCTTCAAAAGTAACGTCTTCATGACATTAAGGCTCAAGAAAGGAGAAGAGATGTCAGACTGAAGATGGGTGAAAAATGGGATGAAGCTAGGAGAGTACTTGATATGCCTCAGCTGAGCACTAACAATGATAGGCAGTTCCTACATCTTCTTGACAAGCTGGAAATCTCAAATCCTAACAATGACATGTACATGAATGCTATCAAGACTGAAGTCTCAAGGATCACAGCTGCTTTTGACAGATCCCTAAATGAGATGAGCATTTTTGTATATTGTCAGAGTGAAGGATCTTTCAAGGTGTCACTTCATCTGTTTGAGAATCGTTCTTTGTCAGAGATTTGGGTTCTTCTCAACAAAGTAAAAAGAAGCTCAGAATTGAATGAAGTTCTTCGAGAAAGGCTTAAAGAGTTTGCCAGCAGGGCTAGTCCTCAAGTGGTCAACAATCCTCATCAGGTGATATTCTTTAAGTCTGATTGTCTTCAAATCTGTCAGCTAGATGTACAATCTCTTAAAGACTACTCAGCTAAGCATCTGGTCTGGATGGAACATCATTTAAGAACTGCTGGATACTCATCCATGTTGAAGACTCAAGCTGCTGATTTGATTCAAGCTTATTGTGAAAAGAATATTAAAAGATACAATCAGATCAAGAATAAGCTGAAGTCAGTTGGAGTTCAACCAGTCAGAACAGCAAGCTTCACTTCAGAAAAGGATCGTGTCTTTGACAAGGAGTTGCTTCAAGATTTAAAAGAAGGTGAAGTCAGAAGATAAGACAACTGAAGTCAATTAGCTCAAAATTCAATGTAATATGATTAGAGCTTTATGAATCAAGATAGTCTAATGTAGTTATATGTTCAGGCTAGAGGAACATCTATCTTGTATTCACTTGTAAATTTCTTTTGGAATCTGGAAAATGTTAAATATAATCCAGAACTTTTCTGCTATTTACTTTGCATTACTGTTTATATCTTTTTCTTATTTGTTAGTTGAGTTATCCTCTAGGTATTTGTTGTTATTGTCTAACAAACAAATAGGGGGAGATTGAAAGGCATATGTTAAGCCTATTTGTTTATTCGAGGATTTAACTCAACTCAAATAAGAATGTAATAAGTAAATAGTGGATCTATCGTCAGAGAGATCTCACAAAGTAACATCTGTCAAAGGGTTAAGAAACATTATTCATCTACAGACTTGAAGACTTAATTCACTGGAAGAAGCTCAAGAAATTGATCAAGCCTCAGTGATATAAATCAAGATTGTGGATTTAATCAAGTGACAGAGATCTCGTCAGGGTATCAATTAATTACAAGGATTTAGTCTGAAGAAAATCAAAGTATCAAAGTCAAGACATGAAGAAACGTCACGGAAGTTAGTCACTCATGAGCCAGACAGTACATCGAGTGTCAACGTTGAAGTGGTGGAATTGATTCATATATTTCAGTGATTTTCAGAAGTTTTATAGGAGAATGGATGCTGCTCAGCGTTAGTGTTAATTCTCTATTAATTAATTAAGTCATATAATTTAATTAAGAAAATAAATTATATCTGCAAAGATTAATTTATTGATTAATTAAATTAATTGATTAATTAATTCAGAATTAATATTAAGGTTTTTCAGAATTTTAATTGATTTAAAATCTGTTATTAATTCAAAAAGACAACTGATTGTATTAGTATGACAATTGGTATGACAATCAATAGTCATACCGAAAGTCATGCTAATTCAAAAGGATTGTCTTATCAGATTTTTTATTACATTAAAATCTATTATTAATTCAGTAAGACAATCTGATTTTGAACTACTATGACAATCGGTATGACAATTGATAGTCATAACGAAAGTCTTGCTAGTTCATTCTGATTGTCTTGCCAGTTCAAAGAGATTGTCATGCCAGTACATTCTACTCGAATGTTGGATTAAAAGAAGCAGAAGAAGCAGTTCATTCAAATATCATACATAATACACAAGTCAAGAAAAAAAGCAGAAACAAAAAGCAAGACATATCATTTTTCATCTGCTTTATTCAAGATCAAAATTCTAGATTGTAAAGTTAAATCCAAACCACTAGAATTATTTATCTTGTTCTTGTGTAACAATCTAGCGGATCAAAATCCCTAGAACTTAATCTCAAATCGCTTATAGCATTTGATCTTTTTATTGCAAAAATAGAAAAAGTTCATGTTGAATTTATTCTAGATTTGTGATAATTGATTTGAGATTAATCCCTTGTAAACGATACCGTTGTTGTAACACCTTTCAAGTTTAATAATAATTTTATTTAACTTGAATTTTGTTTAACATTTTTATTCCGCATTTTATTCGATTAAACGGTATTGTTTGTATTCAACCCCCCTTCTACAAACATATTGAGACCTAACAATATTTTTAAATCCTAAAAATTATTTTCTTAATTATTTTAAATTCCTAAATTATTTTTTTTATTATTTTCAAAAATATAATTTGATTTAATTATTTATAATTCATTTTAGTTAATTATTTATGAATTTAATTAATTGATTAAAATCATTTAATCAATTAATTTCATTTATAAATAGTTAAATAAATATAGATTATTTATAATTAATTCGAATAATTCCTAAAAATTGTTTTTTAAGCTTTTAAAAATTATATTTTGGTATTTAAAAATCAATTAATTTTATTATTAATTGATTTATTTGATTTATTCCCATTTATTCTTATTTTATTCGTAGAAAATAAACCGTTCGTCCGTTTAATATGAAACGAACGCGTATAGACTCAGAAAAATATTCCGCTTTTAATAAAAATACTTTCGAGACCCAAATATTTTTTGTTTCGAAAGATCGCTTGTTTTACGAATCATTCTAAGTCGATTATTTATCTAAAATACGTATTTTGACCCAATTTCAGTTTTAAACGTACCGATTCTAACCTTTTAACGAACTGAGTAATGTGTGATATGAATTATGGGTATCGACGCGCATTTCGTCGGGTGATTATTGTTTAGACGATTAAAGTGTGATCTTTTAATGATAGATGCGAGTCTTTCAAGACGATCAAGACCAGATGGTATGGATGATGACTAGAGTTGAGTAGTATGGAATATTGGGTTGCGGCACTGCATGAGTAGCAGGCCAAATGATTAGTTGAAGAAAGATTATGATGTTTTGAGACAGAATGTCAGAATAGATGCGTTTTGCGAGTGTGACTAACTGCTAAAAAC
The DNA here is from genome assembly GCF_009905375.1 of Apium graveolens. Lineage (NCBI taxonomy): Eukaryota > Viridiplantae > Streptophyta > Magnoliopsida > Apiales > Apiaceae > Apium > Apium graveolens. The sequence goes on from NC_133649.1 coordinate 271,433,807, forward strand.
CCAAAGGCAAGTATCCCTATCATCACTTATTGTTCAAGTGATATTTATATTAAATCTTTTCATGCAAGTATTGTTTTCCCTATTCTCAGCTCAAAATAGATAAATGTTTTACATATCGCTGAAGTAAATAATTATGTATATGCAAATACTCATTTGTTATTCTATGTTCAGAATAGTCAATTGTTTTTACTTATCTAATTATCGGATTTATAAATGTTGTGGATTTGGAGAAAAATGATTTGGTTGCGAATATTACTACCCAAGTAAATGAGGGAATAAAATTATTTTGGGTGTCAATTATTATGACCCCTTCTTAATAAAAGGTTTTAAGATTGGATCATATTGCATAAGTGACCGGGAAGGACGGTCCAGCGGAGGGCTATTTCTAAGTGTCATATGGAATATTATGACACAATTTTTGCCACAGGCAGGTATATTGCCTTTTGTTTGAGTACTCGTATTTTTGGGGTCACGTTTCTACGATTCATGACTCAGTGCTATCACACGGGCTGATTAGCATGTGATAGTACGTCCGTCGAGAATGATCCCAATCTAAATTATCATATCATTTTTGATATCCATAGAATAAATGATTTATCAACTGTTTCTGTTTTGGATTAAAGGTGAAATGCAGTTTTTATCCAGTTTCTGATTTATGCTGATACTTACTTTGTTGTTAAATATCAAAGGTGGTATTAGTATAGATGATTGATGTTGACCTCAATATGGGATGTTGTGAGCATCAAAGTTCGTATTGATATCTAATTTGATATGACAGCAAAATAAGTATTAATTTTAAGAGTTCGGTTTTTAGTAAAGTTTATGATTCAATCCATAATCATTGTTTCATATTATTGTGGTTTACGATATTTCCGTAAACACTGTTGTACGAGTTTTATTCTCATCAAGATTCAAAGTATTGCTGAAACATTTCGCTCAAAAATATCAAAATGGTTTTGAATAAAATTAAGGAATCAATTTTGGGGTTCCTCAACTAAAATTTTATGATTCAGCAATTATGATTTTAAAATATTCTGCGCTAATGCAAATGTCAGTTTTATATCAAAATGACCCTATATTCGCTATAATGATCTTGCTGAGCATTTCTTTCGCTCATACTTGCTTGTTTTAAAATTTAAACTCCAGTTAGGATTAGCTTGCGCTGTTTAGCCGCGTAATTCGAGGAAGCAAAGAAGATGTTTTTGAAAGGTGGTTGGTCCAGGGTTTGCGGACTAGTGTAAGTTTTATTGTATAAAGTTGTTTATATTATATTATATTATATTTTTGTTATTTTATAGTTGAGCCTAGTATACTTCTTTTCGAAGTTATACTAGCAGGTTAGTATTGAATTAGAATTGTTGAAAAGAGTTTTAAAAGAAAGTGAAAAATTTATTGGTGGAATTTGGAATTCTTGTTTCTAGAACTGTAACCTTAAGAGATCTTGGATTAGTTTGGTGTCATAGATGCTAAATATCTTCCGCTGGCATTTGCATTTTGATTTAACAGGTTAATTTGGATTGAGATTTTATAATGACGACCAAATCCTCTGACCCGGGATTTGGGGGCGTTACATTTATTCTTTATGGGATAAGAAGGATGGGGTGGCTAGGGCAGCCATTTTGGCAGCCTTGGAGAACACCTTGTTCTATGTTTATTCATCAGATGCCTATACTGCTAAAGTCTTATGGGATAAGCTGGACCAAACCCATAATACTGATTCTTAATGTCTTAAGAAGTATTATATGGCTAGGTTTCTTGATTTCAAGTTGGTGGATGGGAAATCCATGAATGAACATGGTTCATGAGTTTGATATTTTGGTTCATGCTTTGGGTTAGTCCGATATGGTCTTGCCTGAGAAGTTTCGAGTGATGTCTGTGATTGAAAAACTCCTTAAGTCATGGGAAGAGTTTGCTTTCTTCCTGAAAAGACATAAATGAGAGATCACATGGACTAACTTGATGTTGGACATCTCTGTACAGGAGCAGTACAAGTCCAAACAGGAACATGTGTTTCCTATGGAATATGGGAGCTCGAAGGTGAATGTAGTGACTGTAGTATAGAAAAGAAAGGTAGTCACTAAGAAGGCTAACACTAAACCTGACAAGAACAAGGCTAAGAAACCAAAGGCGAACAAACCATGTTGGTCTTGTGGACAGGTTGGTTATTGAAGTAAGGTCTGTCCAAGTAAGAAAGCTAAGAAAGCTGTTGTGGTAGCTCGAACAAATACTGTGCTTGGACTTGGAACCACAAGTGGGTCTGTAGCTAACATGGTCGTTGGTGAGGTTGTTGCGTCTGGAACCGATGACGGGTATGTTACTTACAACCCTGTATTACTTTCCACTTATCTATCACTTGAATGGTTGATTGATACTGGAGCTAATGTACATATTTATGCTGATATTAGCTTGTTTGTATCTTATCAACAGAGTAATGGAGTGACAGTGATCATGGGGAATGCTAGTGCTGCACAAGTGCTTGGAATAGGAAACGTGGACCCGAAGTTTGCTTCTGGGCGGATTTTATCTCTCACTAGAGTGCATCATGTTCCCTCTATTCGTAGAAATATTATAAGTGGAAGTTATTTAGTTAAAAACGGCTTTGAACTTTCTTTGAAATGTAATAAAGTAGTGATTACTCATACTGGTACATTCTTTGGCAAGGGTTACTTGTCTGATGGTTTGTTTTTAATAAATGTTGAACCCTGTTTTGGGGTGGTCTTATTAATGATAGTGTTGCACCTTCTGTTAATTGTGTAGAGTCATCTGATTAGTGGCACTTATGACTTGGTCATTTAAATTTTGGTGCTATAAAGAATATGATGAATTTAGAGTTGATTCCAAAGCACGCCACTGATAAGAAATCTAAGTGTCAAGTGTGTGTAACTGCTAAACAAACAAGGAAACCTTTTCATAATATTGTTAGGGATTCAGACTTGTTAGATTTAGTGCACTCAGACATATGTGAATTTGGTGGTGTGTTGACTAAGGATCATTGTAGATATTTCATTACCTTTATAGATGATTGTAGTAGATATTGTTATGTTTATTTATTTATACATAAGGATGAAGCACTAGATAAATTCACTATGTACAAAAATGAAGCTGAAATATAAACTGACAAAGTACTTAAATGTTTGAGGTCTGATAGAGGTGGTGAGTATACGAGTACCTTGTTTAATGAATTTTGCGCAAGCAATTGTATAGTTCATGAGGTTACTCTACCATACACACCTGAGTCTAATGGGGTGGCAGAATGAAAGAACATAACTTTTAAAGACATGATTAACAATATGCTAATTAATTCTGGGTTGCCTAAGTACATGTGGGGAGAGGCTCTGAATACGGCTTGCCGTATTCTGAATAGAGTCCCTCTGAAACATATGGACAAGACACCATATAAATTATGGAGAAAGCGTAGGACAAGTTTGAGTTATCTTCGTGTGTGGGGGTGCCTTGCTAAGGTGCTTGTCCCTGAACACAAGAGAAAGAAATTGGGCCCAAAAACTGTTGATTGTATCTTTCTGGGCTATCTTGAAACCACAACTGCTATGAGATTTTTAGTATTGAAATCTGACATAGATGGTATTGTGGCGAATATGATAGTTGAGTTTCGTGATGTAACTTTCTTTGAGGAAGTATTCCCTATGAAGACTGGTATACATTTGGGTAGTTCTGAGGATGATCCCACTCCCACATCGAGTGCTATTCCTGATCATGTGAAAAAGATGACAAATGTGGGGGTGGATCCTGGTAGTAGCTTTACTCCTAACGGGGTAGAGGAACCTAGAAGGAGTAAGCTTGAAAAGGTAGTCAAGGACTTTAGAAGTGACTTTATCACTTACAATGTCGAGGATGAGCCTTTAACTTTCCGTCAAGCCATGGATTGTTCGGAGTCAAGGCATTGGAAAGGCGCTGTAAAGAGTGAAATTGACTCAGTTGTTTCAAATGGAACATGGGAGTTAGTTGATCTCCCTCCTGGGTATTCTACTATTGGATGTAAATGGATCTTCAAGAGGAAGCTAAACCCTGATGGCTCAATAGATAAGTACAAGGCTAGGCTAGTTGCTAAGGGCTTTAGGCAAAGGGAAGGCATTGATTATTTTGATACATACTTTCCTGTTGCTAGAATGACAACAATCAGATTGCTTATTGCATTGGCTTCCATACATGGTCTTATCATCCATCAGATGGATGTAAAGACAACTTTTCTTCATGATGACCTTGAAGAAGAGATTTATATGAATCAACCTGAGGGATTTGTTGCTTCTAGTAACGAGAGGAAAGTATGTAAGTTAGTCAAATCCATCTATGGCCTAAAATAAGCTCCTATAGACTGACATAAGAAGTTTGATGAAACTGTTTTAGGCTTTAAATTTTTAGTTAATGAAAGTGACAAGTGTGTCTACTATAAGGTTAGAGGAAATGAATGTGTGATTGTGTGCCTATATTTGGATGATATCTTGTTGTTCGGAACCAATATTGAGATTATTAACGAGACAAAGAGTTTCTTGAAAAGGCACTTTGAGATGAAGGATATGGGTGAAGCTAGTGTGATTCTTGGTATCAAGTTGACTCGGTCAATTGATGGAATAACCTTGTCACAGTCTCATTATATAGAGAAATCTATACTTGAGAAGTATGGTTATTCAAATTATAGAATCGCTAGTACTCCATTCGATCCTAAAGTTGGCCTTATCAAGAATAGTTCAGGTGTTCCTATGTCTCAGTAAAGATATTCTCAGATTATTGGGAGTTTGCAATATCTTGCTAATGTGACTAGGCCATATATTTCTTATTCTGTGTCTAAGTTGGCTAGATATACAAGATGTCCAAACCAGACTCATTGGGAGGCACTGGATAGAGTTCTTAGATATCTAAAGGGAACTATTTCCCTTGGCTTGCATTACCGGAGATTTCCGGGGGTACTCGAGGGGTACAGTGATGCAAGTTGGATAGCTAAGAAATCTGGTTCCAATGGTGTGACTTGATATGTGTTTACCCTTGCGGGTGGAGCAGTGTCCTAGAAGTCTTCTAGACAGACTTTGATTACTCGGTCTACATTTGAGGCTGAGTTGTGTGCACTTGATGCCACGAGGATGGAGGCTGAATGGTTACATGGACTCATGAGTATGTTACATGTAGTAAGCAAGTCGCTTCCTGCCATTTATGTTCATTGTGATAGTCGTACAACTATCGACAAAGTCAAAAGTGTAAAGTATAATGCTAAAACAAAGAGACACATCCAAGTTAGACTAAAGTCTATAAGGGGTCTTGTTTCTGATAGGATTATTGTTATAGAGTTCATAGGAACTCAGGATAATATAGCAGATCCACTGACTAAAGGGCTTGAGCATGCTATAGTCCTCAAGTCGAGGTTGGGGATGGGGCCGATAACCCATCATAATTCATCAACAGCGGGAACCCAATACACCTGAGAGGAGATCCCTCGAAGTGTATTCAATGTGGTAATAACAAGTTGTAAGGATGAATTGGTAGTACCTCTACCATATACATTTAGATACTTATGTATCTGAGTCTATCCCCTGTAAACCTTAAGAGTTACTTGAACTGCTAGTTAGCAAGAGTTTTAATAACTCTGATTGTAACAGTTTTGGATCAGGATTTGATAAATTATGATGGACCAAATACTGTGTCAGAATTTGTAAACTTTGAATGGGGGTCAAGTCGAAAGACGAGATGTTAACAGTACATCTTTGGAGATGCCCAGTCTAAGTGAATGTAATTGTGTGGCCGCAATTAGAGGAAAGGGTTATTCCTCGAAACATTCGACGAACAGGATTGAGACATGACCATTAACGTCTCAAAGCCGTAGATTGGCACTATAGCCTTTGACTTGTCGTCGTTTATGGAGTGTGGTTAGCCCCAACGGATAAAGATTCAAGGTGAAACATTCCATCTGTATCCGGTAGCCATCGAAGTAGAGGACTTAGAAGGAGTCAAAACCCGGAAGGGTACCGACTCTGAAAAACATGTCATGTATAAAATCCGGTATACAATTTGATTATGGATTTGTGGGGGATTGTTAGAAAATGGAAAGTTTGAGGCATATTTTATATATGTTCTTGATATGATTTCCGGAAGCTGACGCTTGGAGGTTGTTCCTTGACATGAGGACTTAAACTTTCATATTTGGATCTAAGACATTTTCTTAGTGGAATCCATGAATATATTGTGACAAAGTTGCTTGTTTGAAATAGGTTATGGGGATTTTATCCCACATTGATATTGTAAACGAAAGATATTGAGTTTATATATTATCTTGTGTTAGTGTTGTTTACAACTACTAGCATAAGTGGAATGCTTGTGTGGCCTAGTGCTAGTGGGAACTCTTATATTTTTCTTTTCTATTACAAGTTTAATTAGTTTATATTGATTATTTAAGTATTAATATAAAATATATTGAGTAAGGATTATTTTAATCATACTCTGAATATATTTTGTAATATTAATATTAATTAATCGGGATATATATAAATAATAAGGAAAACCCATTTTGTTTACTTTTTCTGTTTTGTTACTTGGTGTACCACATCGAGTAAAATAGAAGAAGAGTAACTTGAGATGCCTATATATCGAGAGGTACACTTGAGATAAATATAACACAGGTCTCGGTGCCTACCTCGCAAACATATATGAGTTGCTAAGGTTTTTTGGGCAAATTGAGGTGCGAGTCATCATTGATCATTGTTGGTTATGTGGCCAGATTGATCTGTTGCTGTTTTATCCTGGAAGTGATATTGCCTGCATTCCATCACAGCTTAAGTGGGGGGCAATAATCTCTTCAAGAACAGTCAAGTCCTCTTGAAGGGTTTGGCGACTCAGCTGTTGTGTTCTTCTTCTTATCATAATTTGGAAAGCGATAAGAGATAAGTTTTCTTTACTTTCTTTGTCAATTACAGTCTCTGATTATAGTTTGTTATTGCCTTCGTGTTTTGTTTCGTTAGTTGGTTATTTGGTTATTTGCCTTGTTCTTGTTATTATATATATAACTGCCCATTGTTACTGTGTAGTTAGAATTATACCCAACAATTATAACACTATCGCCTGTCTCACCGTCATCACGGCCATAATATCAAATATAAGTCACAAACTTTAACTATTAATACAATGATTACTATGTGAAGAGAGATGTGGGAAAAATAGAAAGGTCATCAAAAAAGAATGGTTTAGAGAACATGAAGGGAGGAATATATGGGATAAATCGAGAGGAACGGATATGGATGGCGGTGGCGATGAGAGGGTGATGGTGGTGGTGGAGGAGATGGCGGTGATGGCACTGCTAGGGGTGTGGTAATGAGGTAAGTTGAACTATGTAGTTTTGGGAAAGAGTCGGGGTTAATTACAGTGAATTGAAAGGAAGGTGCGTGGATAGTACTAAATAAAGGTATTTCTAGTTTTTATTTTAAATTTGATTTCTATTTGATCAATTGCATATATATAGAATACAACAATATGAGCTTTATTGAGCAATTTAATTCGTATAATTATTATGCTCCTACATTAAAATCTATACAGTAGAACCTCGATAAATGAATGTTCGATAAATGAATAAACTCGTCTAATGAATAAATTTCTTCGGTCCCAACTTGGTCCAATGGGCTTAACGAATAATTTCGCTTAATGCATTAACGAATAAATACAAATGAAGTCTTTATAAGCCCTATGTAAATATAAATGAATAATCATTATATTCAAATAATATATTTTTATTTATATAATATATCATGAATACATTTCATTCAATGACTAATTTTCAAACACATTAATAAGTCATATTTTTTTGAAAAATGCCTTCAAAGTTGATTGTTTATTTCATCCCCAAAATGCATCT